>NC_044355.1:4972815-5183472 GCF_007364275.1 Archocentrus centrarchus | reverse complement strand
CCGGCCCCCCCCCCCCCACCCCCCACCCCCCCCCCCCCCCCCCCCCCCCCCCCCCCCCCCCCCCCCCCCCCCCCCCCCCCCCCCCCCCCCCCCCCCCCCCCCCCCAAAAAAAATAACGTACTATTAAGAATAGAGCTTGCACTTGTAGCCTACCCATCAGAGCAGTACATCTGCTAAACATATAGCCTATAACCCATAATCAAAATACTACCCAACTCATTTGTTTGAAGGTAGTGATGGGGAAGAGAGGCTGGGCGCCAGGTAGGTTTCGGTTCCACATCTTGTCAAAGGACTCGGTACAACATGCAGTCCAAATTAAGACACCATTACTGAGCAAGGGCCACCGATCCTGTCGCTTTTTTTTTCTTTTTTTTTAACATTACGCGGATGAAGTCTATCTAGAGTCAAAGAAAACGGGGAAATCTAACTGCACACTGACCTGCACGAAGCTTCTTCGAGCCTGTCCGAAGCAGCGGCACATAAACTTCCAACGGTGCGCTTTAGTCCAAACTTGCAGGAAGCGGAGGGCTGAGTGCGTAGTGGAGCTTCTCTTACAGCAACCGCGTTTGTAATTTGGTACAGTGTTAATTCTTCGGAGACACCTCTTTCACTAGTCCACAGAAATCTCTCGGCTTGATTAGAGGATGAAACCGACTTGTGCGTGGACGCAGTGCTGCTGCTGCTGCGTGGTGGTGGTGGTGGAGCTTCAGCTGGCAGCGCCGCGCGAGAAACGTGTTTCTGCCCACAAATCTTCCCAGTAGTCCCGGTGGCTCAGCGCAGGCAATACTTCCGACACTGCAGTTGTCCCCTTTCAGAAGGTGGCGCGGTTATATATACTATATATATTTTTTTTTTTCTGTCGCCAAGCACTTGCGCTGTACGTTTTAAAGCGGAAAACTCACTCGGTGAGGATGCGGAGTCTCGCCAACCGCTCTGCTGCTCCGTTGTCCGATTTGCACTTGTCAGCTGATAAACTGCGCATCCCGTCGCTTCCCTCAGCCTCGCCTCTGGTCTGCCTATCAGGAGCGGTTAAGGCCGTAGGGGTCAACTACACGGGTGAGCAGCAACAAGCACGCAGCACCTGTGAAGAAAAATTGTCCCGTTATTAGAAGAATAGAGCATTAATCTCAAATGATATTGTAATCACCAAAAACTACCTTTGATACACTGCCTAGCGTTTATTGCTGCCACTCAAATAAGTTCCAGTTTATATGCAAGCTAGAAATATGTATTCCTGTTTGATTCTGAAACAGCAGAGGCGTATTTACTCAGAGCCGCAGCTTCCACTCAGCCCACCTGCCTGTTTTCCTTCAGCCTGCTCTCTCCTCTTCTCTTTGTATTGAGAAGCTGTTCATTAAGCTTACCTATGGCCGCGCGCGCGCTGCCACATAATTGGCTAACACAAATCTCAATTTCTCACCTTCAGTGTGACTGACAAAGGGAAAGGCAGAGTGATGTAAATAAATGCGAAATTTTCTCACAGAAGACTAGCAGCTAAGGGTTATTCAAGCTGTTAAACTGTTGGGTAAACAAGAAGGCCACAACCGCGACGCTTGGTGTTCAAATTAAAATGTTGCTGTTAGTCTGGCTGTCGAATAAAGATTGATTCATATTGTTTTGCTCCATCCACCATCTGTGGTGGATTGATCAACTGCGGCAGAGATATGCAGTAAATTTGCACAATTTGAGTTCAGTCAACCTAAACACCACCCAAGAAGGTTATTCTAATGAATTTAGCCTCCCCATCTTTCAAATGAACCTTCAGTAAAGTATGAGCATGATTGTGTTTTAGTTGCTGATTGTATGGACACAATTGAAGTCCTTCACCGCTTTGTAAGTGTGAAAACTTCATCTTGATGAGCTCCAATTACAGAGATAAGTACACTTGCCTCCTAGCCATTTCTCCATCCTGCCTAAAACCAAAACCACATTTACTTTGAATTAGCTTTGTGATGTATGAAAACATATAAGGCACTATCTGATGGGCTTCAAATGGTAACTTTAGAGGATATACCACGGAAGCAGAGTTTCATTAATTACAAAAGCAATGCCCACTAATCCCACTAGAAAGGCATTTTGAGGCTGAGTCGTTTTGGTTCTGAGGGAGAGAGAAGAGAGAAAGACAAACAATACCAATGGTAGATCACAGACCTTTCAAACTATGGTCTGCAGGCCCACAGCTCAATAGGGGCCCCACTACTGCAGCTCTGACTGGGCATTTTTTTTTAATCCCATTCCTGAATTTACCCCACGTCTGACCACATGCAGCGATGAAGTTATCACTGAGGACAGCTTTTCTCCAAGCAAAATCAGCCCTAGCCTTCGATGCTTGATTCTTCTATTATACCCGGGGAGCACATCAAAAACTTGCCTCCATCAAATGGCATTATCTGCATGAAAGGCAACTGCCCAACAATCTATCTCCAACTCTGCCATTCTATCTTCAGTCAAGGGCCATGCAGAAAAAAAAGAGGAAAGAAAGGACACAAAAAAAGGGAAAGGAATTCTTGTAAGGGTTGTTGAAGCCAATACCCCTCCTTCTTTTTCCCTGCTTCAAGTCAAACTACTTTTTTCCCGCTTCGTAATATTCTTGGGGGCTTTTCAGAGAGACTGTACGTGGAAGTTCAGTTACTAAGCAACATATTCACACATTTCAACCACATGAAGGTTCTTTTAAGTTCAGTACACCAGAGGGTTAATGATAGAATAAAGTCCTTCACTTTCTTGAACCAAAGAAAATAGCTCGTTCAGTTTCACAAAAATGTCCTTTTACTACGACTTGAATTAACTTTACATCCCTTAACAGAGATTTCCCATACCTTAGACAAGGCTTTATTTTCTCCTAGTCACACACAGTGCGTGTCAGTGCAGTCAACTGTGCCCTCTATTGGAGGCCAGCCACTTTCAACATCCAAATTCAAATCAAATGCACCGAGTGTTTTATATGATGAAAGAGCATTAAACAGTCTGAAATTACACTTGAATAGGGATAAAGACTCAATCAAAGAAAGTGCTTCGTACCAAATACATGATCCACACACATGATCCACATTATAGATCAGTAGCTTCTAAATAGGATGCATTTATCAGTACGATCATGAGTGCTTGATTCTTGTGGTGTCTTTTTTAGACTCGTAGATTAAAGTCAGCACTGGTCCCTGAAATTACAGATATGTGGTAGATGCATACAAGCTTATTATTTACTGCATTTGCTTCCAAGGCTATGTAAGGATTGCAGGTTGTGTGCCAGAATGTACAAAACATGAACCAGAAACTTCACCACTGAAGCCCAAGAGCACAGCATATATTAAAGAATAAAATACCATATCTCTCTTCAGCCCTGTATGTTTTACATATGTACAGAATCAGCAGAGAAAAACAGATGGGCCACACCGTGGGGACAGAGAGACCTGTGGACATAATAAAAAGCAACATTGACAAATTATGCATACACTCTCTTACCCATCCTATGTATGCAGGAATTTGTCCCCAAGGGGTTAGACAGTGAGTCTGATGTGTTCCAGACTGTGTCTTGTCTTGTCCGATGTGTTTTAAAAAGCAAAAGTAACATGGATGTACTCTCTATATGTGCACAGTACATTATATTCACACCGTAAAGGCTATTGCCTTTTGTTAGTCCAGTATTGTGTTCCACAAACTAAACGGACATGTATAAAGGGATTGGACAGAACTTCTCTTTTCATGTGGAAATGAATCCCTTCCAAAGGGACAAAACAGCTTTCACCCTTGGTTATACGTGAGGACTTTAGGGAAGCACATTTTTTATATCTGAGGAAAAAAGAAAATGAGGGGGAAAAAAGTAAATATTTTAATGCACAAATACAAATTATTTCACACAATATTAATGTTTGTTTTTTAATGTAGTGTTAGAATAAAAGGGAAGTGTTGGATTGTGCACATGAACCTCATATTTATTCAGAGGTGTAACATTTTTCAGTCACCTGGAGTACAGGAGGACAGTGATGGAAACCCTCTCTCTGCCAAGCTTTCAAATCTCAGAGGACAGTTTTGAAACAAGGGTGGGAGGGCTTTGGTGTTCTTCTGAGGCTATTCTCTGAATACGTCTATTGATTACGGTGGGTCCCTTCAGCGCCAGCAAGTCGAATTAGGAAAATGCCAGAAAACCACACAATCAGAAAGCAAGTTATATGCATTTTTTTGTATATGGAATCTTGAATAATCTTAAAATAAGCAGCTCTAACCAAATAACAACAACAAAAAAAAAAAACAAATTTTTTGTATCAAATTTCCAAGAAAAGAAAAATAATATCTACTTTTAAATTTTAATTTATTTTGAATTAAATCCACCACTTGTCACATTTTGAATAAAGGTCGAGTTTAGTTTAAAATGGGCTTACAGTGAAATGGAACATCTTTTGAAATGTGAGACTCAATGTCATTCTGAATTTTTTAGGTGGCTGAATAACCTCAGGGGCAAAGACCTGTGGCAACTCGAAGCTGCTGGTGGAAACCTTCATTTCATTTAAAAAGATTAACTGGTAAGCAAGGAGGGCAGCCTCGAGAGATAAAGACACCTCTTTGTTGTGGGTATGAGGCAGATGACTGAAGAATAGGCATGGGGCTGTTTATTTCTGAGAGTATTATATTAATACATATCTGTGGAACTATGAAAGAAGACAGGCTGAAAACACACTGGTTATTCATCAGCAAGCAGCAGTGGACTTCATATCCATCACATTTTCATAAATTTTTTTTTTTTTTTTGGTTTTATTTTTTAGGCCAACAATTGGCAGATGGTCTACAGATTAATATTGAGACTTATAAGTGAATAAAATGCAGTCTAACTCTTGAATAAAATGTCCAAACTATGCTTTGATTGACTTGAAAATTGTATTTTCTTATCTTCAGTACAGTCCTGTCAAGATTAACTAAAGATCAGCTAAATGCAGAACTCCTTTCCACAATAGTAACTCATGATGGAAAAAAAAGGCAACAAATGCACCTCTTGTGCTCTGAAATAACATCGCTGATAAAGAATTGATCACTTTTGTGTGAATGAAAAGCTAAAATTATTTTGTTTAAAACAGCCCAACAGTTATGTAACAGAAGTCTGAACATGATTTTTTGAAGAGCTGTGTTCCAATGTCTCCCCTCAGTCTTTCCTGCACTAGAAGTGAAACAGACTGTAGGGAAGGTTGCTGTGGAAAAATAAGAAGGGTAGATGCTTAAAGAAAGTTTGCCCTGTAGAATGTCAAAACAATGGGCATATGAAAAATACAAAGAGACACTCATAAAATGGAGAAGGATAATGTTAAGGACTAAGAACACATATCCCCCAGCTGTCAGTTTGTAAAGTACAGACATTACACAGATGCTGTTGTCGGGCACGGCCATTGCTGGTCCACTCGTCAGTCTATCATCACTATTCCAGTCTTTTTCTCTTTCTGTTCAGACAGAGCGGCGTTTCCTAATGATGCAAAACAGCAAAAGATATGTATCTATTTTTTTTAATCTATTCAAAATGGTTTTCTGTTGATGGAAAAAGGAGAAAAAATTATTATAAATTGCAGAAGTTGAGTTGCGGTTGAATCAGTTAAAAATTATAAGATTAATTTTCAGGACTATTAGTCATCTGAAAAAAAACTCAGACTGGATTATTAAGTTCATTATTTGGGAAGAAATTAAAGTAGCTGCTTCACTTATTACATTTTTGGAAAAAAGCACTACAGGGTATTTTTTTTTAGTGCTGCATCCTGATATTAAAGCTCAACCCAAACATTTGCGGTTGGCTGTTTTCTTCCATTTCTATCCAGTATGTTTTTCTAACTAATGGTCAAATGAATCATTTTAACTACTTTGAGATTTGCTTTTCAAAGTATCCCCAGTGATGCACCAACATGCAAGCCAGTCTCCCGCAGAAAGGTATTTTCCCCATAACTCTCCCAGCCATAACAGCGTGAAGCTCACTACTTATGTAACACTGCTGTTGTTTCTTTTAAGTTTGTCTGCTTCTCCCTCGAGTCTGTGCTCAATACCACCAATTCAAAGAGATGCAGACACACCCCTGATTGCAACAAGAGATACTGCACAACAAAGATGCAGGATGATCTCTGAATAATTGCACAAAGCCACACCTTTGTCACGAGCGCATAGAAAACTGCAGAAAATCTTATCAAAAAATATTGGCTAACAAGGCTTCGTGGAACCAGCGGCCACCTTTTAATTGGTTCTAAGTTTGAAAACACACTTCCCCACAAAAGGCAACACTGGTTTGCTTTTCATCTGGGTAGAAATTACTCGCTTCTGTCAGGTCTGCTATGGTAATGATACATTAGTCGAAGTCTGGGGATTCAATATCGTGTTACAGCATTATAGTTCTCTTTTAACAACACACACCCCGTCCCAACCCCCACCCCATCCCACTGGTGATATTTTCTTTCCAATTTCTAGTTTTGTATCCTAATTTCTGATTGCCATTGCTGATTGCTGATTGACACAGTCTGATATCATCACATCAACCACAGAGATGGGGTTTAAAAAAATATGCATGGGATTCATTTGATTTCAACTAGCTAAACTAACTTCCTGGCAGCTATTTGTCTGCTGGAAGTCTCAAGATCATGGTAATAATAATAATGGATAATGACAATGAGGTCAATAAAGAATTTTTATTGAAACTCCAGTAATATAACACATTATAAATAAATAAATTCACTCGGGCCATGCTTATGTTGTATTATAACATGACCGGCTGATTTAAACACTGCAGGGGAGGCATAATTAGTGCTGCAGTGTTTTAGCAGCTAATGTTTGTCACGCTGCTGGAAAATAGTATCTTCATTGTTTTTTTTCAGCTCTGGTAGTTTTTCACTCTGTTATTGTTTTAAAAAAACTGGTCAGTTGCTAAAATACAAAGAGCGCAGTGATCAGAGATCAAGCTAAACAGTCACCCTTTTAGTTTATGCAGGAAGCTGAAACAACAAAATAACACATTTGAAAATCCTACTTGCCAATGAAACACATGCTCTCAGAAAAAATGTGTTACTAAATGGTTATTAAATGGTTCTCTAGTTCTTTAAAGAACCATCAACAGCTGAAGAACCTCTTGTCTACTTTTTGTGGTCGTTTAAATCATGATAGGTTCTTTACTTGTGTTGAAATTATTTGGTAATGGCTTGAAATAATGGTTGCAGCTAATTAATAATGAATTGTGTGTAAATCTGCACAGTATTTTCCAATGTGCTCAATCATCTCTGAAAAATCTTTTTAAAAGTACCCATAAAATTGTGCAGATTCTTAGCTGACAAATGTGTTGTTCTGAAGAACAATCCAAAATATTAGATGGCTTATAAAGCCAGGAAGACCCAGAAATGCATCAAGTTCCTTATAAGGTCAACAATATGGTGACAAATGGCACACTCTCCAGATAGAAAACATTGAATCACTGAAGTCCTCCCAGATCACGTTCTGTTAAATGATTGAAACAGTGTGTGAAGCTGATTTTAAGTTTAAATAGGCACAAGAACAACTCCCAATAAACCCTCCCTTCACCCCACCAGCAGCTGCACTGCTAAATTCTTTGTGCTGTCCTAGTAAAAGTGATTGTGAGCTAATGTTAGCTAAGTACACCGTTATGCTCTCTCGAGCTACTTATTGCCTTTATGCAGGAAGCAATAACATTTTCTCCAAGAGGGCTTGGTTAAATGTAGGCAACTTTTGTGTGCTAAAAGTGCCAGGGTAGGAAAACAGCACTACGTTTATCAAAGCCTGAGCGAACGCTACTGTACTCCAACACAGGGCTAATGAAGAGATATGTCCTCCATTACGCAGCGATATTCCTGCTGCAGCGATTAGAAAACTCTCCAGAGGGGCTCTATCACAGGCTTTCATTGAGTCCGGACCATTGCAAATCTTCATATCCTGCACAATTTTCATAAATTGAAGTCTAATGAGCACATTTGACATAACCATGATTTATTTTCTCTGAGGCCTACCAATTTCACCAGTGCACTGCAAATTATGAATGTCAAGGGTTTAATCATATTCATATATATCCTCAACAAGGGGAATGTGATGTGTCATGTGAGTAAAAGAGGCTAAATGTCTCTTTCGTTTTATGGTAGGTGTGTTATGATAATACTTGCAAACATACAGAGCACTAACAAGCTCCCCGAGGTGACCTGGTGTTGTTGACGGCGAGCACAGAGCAATATCTTTCTATGGATCACTTTGGGACCGTCTTCCACTGTATTGTGGCATGCAGCTATATTACGACTGCTCTGTCTTCAAAGACATAATTACAGAAACATCACTGTTAATGTGGGGTGTGTAATTTGTTGTTTCGTATTGACACTGTGATTGATTTTTTCATTTTTTTTATATGATGATGTAGGATGAAGGGTTTCTATTATAAAGTGTCAATCAGGGAAATGTAATCAGAAATCCCACTTTTGAAAAAGGAAAGAAAAAAAAAAACACCACTGGGCTGTTTTATGCTGATAATTTTATCACTACACAAATTATCTTTTGACATAATTACATTTCCTCTGTGAGATATTAGTGCAGTTTTAATTCATTATTGACAGCAGTAAAAATGAGAGAGCAGTTTTAAGACTGAAGGGAAAACAAGAACAACAACATGGAGCTCTTCATTAGCGGCTTTACATCTTCCTCCCGGTCTATGACCACTCCAGGACCGTGTCCGGTCAATTTTTCAATTAGCTTCCCTTTTCACCTTGCAAACTGTCGGGGGGGGGGGGGGGGGGGGGGGGGGGGGGGGGGTACTGCGGAGCTCTGGATTGCGATGGATGGCGTACGACAGACCTACAGTGCTTCACCATTGTGAGAGCAAAGCAAGCATTGATAACAGCCCTTAGAAGTATTGACATGATAACATTTCTGTCTGCTGGGTCGCAGCGGCACAGAGCAGCAATAAATTGAGATGAATGATCAGTCGATGACAATTTCCATAATCGTTATACCTTTCGTAATTCATCAAGGTAATGATACCCGCACCCCTAATGTCACATTTATTCCATTTTGTGCACAGCGGCAGGCAAAGGAGCGAGCACCCCGCTCTTCGTCAGTTCCCTTCAAAAAGGATTGATTACAAACCAACTGCATTTTGCTCCTGCTTGTGAGTGGAAGAGCAATGTGTTATTTGACCAAAAATAACAATGAAGGGAATGGGAAATGCAATCTAATTCCACTCATTCAACTTCCTCTCTCCCCCTCTAGTGACAGACAAACAGGAGGCCATTACAGTTTAGCTCTGGCACTGTTTCTGAACCAGAGGGGAAAAAAGAGGCTGCTGCTGCTTCCTGGCTCTCTGGAACACATTGAGATTCATCATTATCACATTTCTCGCCTCCTTTTTCCCCCCTTCAGTCATTAATGACATAGCTCCTCTTTGACAATTATTTGTCATTATTGAGGAACGATTGCGGTGTGAAAGAGTGCTGTGACTCAATTACAGACGCAGTCATTCATGATAAATTTCCTTGCCCATATATGTTTCATATCACTGCAGACTGCATAAGCACACCTTGACAAAAATAACAGCTCCATTCACAGAGGCGGTATCCAAGGTCTGTGAATTTTTCAAAACGTAGCGTTCAATTCTGTTCAGAACACCGATGCACTCATCGGCTCTTCTATCCAGCAGTATGTCAGGCTGTTGATAACGCCGGGATGCGCTTTCATTCAAATGGTTTTCCAAGACTGCGAGAGACCGGACATCAAATAAACTGAGCACCACTTTTTTTTATTTTCCCTGTGTGAACAAAACCCCATAATGTTAAAACTCTAAAATCACAAAGGCTGTAAAAACCTAAAAAAAAAAATCACTTAATGTCACTGTAGCAGAATAAGCTGGTTAAATCCACCCTGTCATAATGGGAACTCTGTCTGAAATGCTCAGTTTAATCGGAGATTAAGATGTAAATGCTTTCCTTATGCCAGATCTTTTATGACTTCTCATAATTGCACGGTCAGTCAAAGAGAGCAGTTTGTATAGTAGCTGCCTCTTTTTTTCATACCTACTCACAGGCTGACATTTCTCTTTGTGGGTAAGACACAAGACGTGGAAAACAATTCTGTTTTCACAGCAACAAAAGGTCAGCTCCACAGTGCAGCACTAACAAGGACGGGGGGCTGGGTAATATTTCAGTATTAGCACATGGAATCACATTATGTCGATATGATCTTATATTACAGTTTTGCAAAACTACATCTGAATTATTAATTACAGAAATTAATTATGTTGAAATGCATTAAAGAACGGCGGTTTTAATTTCCAGGAGCTCGATATGTTCATATGTCTTGTTTTATTCAACCATCAGTGCAAAACTCCAACTTTCACATGAGACCAAAAAAAGGAAAGAGACACATATTTTGAAAAACGAAAAGCTGGAACTGAATAATATCTGAACTATCAACAAGGAAAGGGGGCTGTTTTTGTTGTTCTCAAAACAGTTGCTGAAGCTGTTTTTTTCAGCATTATGTGCAGAGAAAGCACTTCACTTGTGCACGGATGTCACGCGGGACCTCAAAATAAAACTCCACATGCGCCTGGCTTCTTCTGCTCCTGCCTTTCTGCTCCAATTTTGTTCCTCAGTTAAAGTTCAAGTACAGTTTTTCTTTAAGCAACCGACTCAAACAAAGATCGTTTCATACACTAAACAACAGGACAATAGCAAGATTGCAAGAGCTTTACCTTCGTCTCCTTCAGTTTACACTTTTCTATATATACACACATCTCCTATAACACCATGACTTTTATTTGAATTCACCCTGCAGAGGTGTAAATTCCCCAAACGCCTGAAATTCAAACCATACAGTAGCAGTAAACTATTCCTAACCCCAACAGAAGCCTTTTGACTTGCCACATCTTTCTACTTCCAGTGACTTAGCATTCAGCTACGAGTGAGTGCATGTATGTAGCATCCTTCCCCAAGGCTCAAGCATCCACATCAACACTTGACAGACATGCCATTGATTTCTCTCTCCAAATCCCAAGACAAACTGTCAATAGAAATTTCTCAGGAACAGAAAGCCAGGATCAGATTCGGCGATGATGGACACGTCCTGGCAAATGGTGGACAGCACAGGAGCCATTTTAGAGCAACTGATGTGTCAACATTCCCATTAAAAATAGCAGAGCAACAGGAACTTAAGTTTGCGATTAAGAAAAATAATTATCTCAACATCTTTCCAAGATGAGAAGAACTTTCACAGCAGCTTGGCTGAGCACTACAGAGGGCACAAGCAGCAGGGAGTGGATATAATTGAGCTGAAATTGGTCTCCCATGGCAATGATACTTTGTTCAATCTAATGCTCTGCAGTGATTGGACGATCATCGTTCTCATTCCTTCTCTTGAAAAGAGGTTAAAAAGAGGCCCATCTATTAGGTTGCCTACCATCAAATCTTTGATAGAAGACATAATTCTCGCCTTAAGGGATAACAAGATGCTTTATCGGCGACACACAGGACAGACGTTATTGCTTTGAATATGATCTGATACAGCCATGTCAACAACACTTTAATATTTAAAAACGGAACTCTTGGAATTCCAGCCTTGCATTGAGATTGTATGAATTTAGGTAAAGGCAAAAATGAATCAATACTATTTTAGACACATATGTACAGACAGGTACACTATATACACTAAAAATATGGAGGGCTGTTTCCTATGCTGTAAATTAGACTGCGTGTTACACTGAGGCAAGCCTAATGTTCTTACACGCAGCAGAAAATCAAACTTGTTTATATTTTCTGATCTGAACCAGTGTTTGAATAGAATAATCAATTTCTCATGCATCTCTTTTGGATCAATATTTGCATGTGGGAGAGGAGAGAGTGGAGCCTGCAGGGGTTCCACTGGTGTCTCCGAAGATACAGAGGATTTTAAAAACAGAGGGGAGATGAGCTTTCTAAATAAAGGTCCTGATCTCTTTCTGTTTTGTATTAAAGTAAAAGCATAGGTTTGGCCGACAAATGGGACCGTTAAAACCCTGAGATAAGCTCCTCAACTGCTTTTCAAAATCAAATGTCCTGGCATGTCGTTTGACTCGGTATTCATCAAGACTGAAAGGGTTTTGACAGAAGTGTTTCCAATACAGTTAAAACATGATCGAATTCCAAGGCTACAAGCTATTTTCAGTCATTGTGGTGAGGTTATCTGGAATGACAGTACTATCCAACTAAAATAAAGCCATCGTCACCGTGATAAATTTTATAATCGGGATTCAAAGGATTAATAAGCCTCCTTGTATAGAAAGCGTCACATCATCGTTATTAGTTTCTGATGATCGGTGGATTCTGGAGTTACTCTGTGATGTCATGTTTATGTAAATGCATGTATAGTTATCCTTAAATTAACATTTGGACACCTTGCTGTGTTATTGTGCTCTGTGGAGTGTTATTGTGCCCTGGAACATACATAAGAACAACAAGGAGGTAATAAAGTAAATTATAATCCACCGGAAAATTTTTTAGCCAGTTTCCCTTATACTGTAATAAGTTGGTTTCAGAGAAAGACATTCAGCACCAAGCAGAATTTTTTTTTCCAATATAATAGACTGACTGAGTACTTTATGGGTCTTGTTTTGAGTGTCTTCTTCTCTGATTTTAACAGAGAACTCCTAGCCAGGGACAAACTATTTTCTGAACTGTTATATGCTTTTTGTGGATCTTACTCATGCTTTTTTACTATCAAATGAATTTCTCCCTTTGTAATCAAATGCGTCTAAAGATAACTAGGAATGGCAGATGCAAAAATCGACAGATCCATAGTTTGTTGGACACAAATTTTGTTGCTTACCCCTGCTCAGCACCACAAAGAACTATAAACTAAACAATCAATATGTGATAGACGTGCAGACTTTCAGTTTTACTTCAAGGAATTTTACAATATTTTTGCAATAAAGCTTCAGGAATTACAATCATTTTTACACACAGTCTGCCATTTCCAGAGGCTAAAAATTAATTAGACAATTGACTGACAAGGAGTTTCATGGGCAGATGAGGCCCGTTCCCTTGTTATTTCACGGCAAACGAAGCAGATACAATGAGTGAAGTTGATTCCAAATCTTAAATTTTTATTTTTATAGATTTTAATTTTAAATAGGAGACCCAATGAGAAGTCGATGCAAGTAGCCATCATTAGGCTGAAAAAACAAAAATAATCAGATAGCTTTGCTGCAGGTGACCACTTAAAAAAATAAACGTGAAAGACAGACAACGTAAACACTCAAAATGTTAAATTAAATGAAAGGCAAAACAGTATTATGTACAGTATAGACAATATATTACAAGTGAAAATGGTCCAGGTGTCATAAAGACGAGTTATAAAGTTTTATGGCCACAGGTAGGAATAATTTCCTGTGGCGTTCTTTGGTGCATCATACTTGAATGAGTCCTTTGCTGAACTCCTGTGGCTGTCCAGCACAAGATGGAGAGGGTGTGACGGATTTTCCAATATTGACCGTAACTTGGACAGCATCCTCCATTCTGAAACCTCTGTCAGAGAGTCAAGTTCCACACCCACAATGTTACTGGCCTTGCGAATCAGTTTATTGAGTCTGTTGTTATCCGCTACCCTCTGTCTACGGTCCCAGCACACCACAGCATAGAGGATGACACCGGCCACCACAGACTCATAAAACACCCTGAGCATCATTCAGCAGCTGTTAAAGGAGCTCAGTCTTCTCAGAAAATAGACAGCTTTGGCCCTTCTTGTAGACAGCTTCTGTGTTTTTAATGAAGTCCAGTTTATTGTCAATGTGAACACAGAGGTATTTGTAATCATCCACTGCCCCCACACAGTCCCACATGGATGGAAACAGGGGTCTTCTTTTCATGTCTAAAACCATCAGAGAGATGGTAAAATATTTAGGAGTGATCAAAACAAGAATGTGGTGCATTCTTAAGAAGAAGAAATTCACTGGCCAGCTCAGCAATGATAAAATGCCTAAAAGACCACAGAAGACAATTAAAGTGCATGATGACAGAATTGTTTCCTTTGTTAAGAAATAATGACAATCTAACGAAGTCAAGAGCACTCTCAAGGAAGTAAATTTGTCACTGTTAAGGTCTACAATCAAGAGATGCCTTTATGGATGGAAATACCTATCGTTTACAACTAGGTAAAATCAGTAGCTCGCTCCATCCATCCATCCATCCATCCACCCACCCACCCACCCACCCACTTCTACTTATCCTTTTCAGGGCCAGGGGGGCTGGAGGCTGGAGCCTATCCCAGCTGTCATAGGGAGAGAGGGAGGGGACACCCTGGACAGGTCACCAGCCTGTCACAGGGCTAACACAGAGAGACAGACAACCATTCACACTCACATTCACACCTATGGGCAATTTAGAATCACCAATTAACCTAACCCCACTAACTGCATGTCTTTGGACTGTGTGAGGAAACCAGAGTACCTGGAGAAAACCCACGCAGACACGGGAATAACATGCAAACTCCACACAGCAGTTACACCCCGAAACAAGAATTTGCCAGAAAACATCTAACAGAGGCTGCACAGTTGTGAGGAAAAAAAAAATCCTCTGGACGGACGAAGCAAAGAACTTCTACCAGAATGATGAGAAAAGAAAACTATGGAGAAGAGAGAAACAGATTTAAAGCATGCCAGTGCCAGTGAAACCAGGCCACTAATGTTTATTGAATATGTGACTGCTGCTGCAAGATGAATTCTGAAGTTTACAGGGCTATACTCTGCTCAGATTCAGACAAATCCTGCAAAACTGATCAGACAATGCTTCACGGTGCAAATGGATAAAGACCCAAAGCACACTACAAACGCAACCCAAGAGTTTCTCGAGGAAAAGAAATATTATGCAATGGCCAAATCAGGCACAGACAGCAGCAACTGAGGGTGGCTGAAGAAAAGGCCTGGCAGAGCATCTCAAGGGAGGAAATGCAGCATTTGGTAATGTCCATGGGTTTTAGACTTCATGCATTTTCTGCAAAGGATTTTCAACCAAGTGTTAAAAACAATCTTTATATTAGGTTGGTTTGTCCAATTAAATTCGAGCCTTATAAAATGGGGGACTATGTATAAAAATGGCTGTAATTCCTACGCTTAATGCAAAATGTTTGCAAAACTCCTTAAATTAAAGGCACAAAGTCTGCACTTCAATCACACACTGATTGTTTTTAAATCAACAGCAGCAAAAATACAAAAACTGACTTTTCCAACAAATTTTAGACCTAACTGTACACGTATATGAAAGATGGACACGTTCACTGTGCTGTTAGCCACTAGTTTGAGAAGTCTTATTATTAACATTGTGGTCATTACCATCATGTTTTTTTGGAGCCTGAGGTGACCACATATTGGACAAGAGGTTTGATTTAACAGTTAAGGCTAGCAAGCTTAGTTACTTTGCCAATTCCTAGATAGGCAACAAGTTTCTAAACACTGGTGCATTCAACAGGAAATGAAAAATTCCTTACAGTCTTCTTTAAAGTAGCTCTATTAAATATTTCTACACTCTGTATTGTTACTTTAGATTTTCTTTATGTTCATAAATAAATAAGATGTTCAAGAAGGGGGATCAGAGGGGATGCTCCAGCTATGAGGGGATCGCACTTCTCAGCCACCCTGGGAAGGTCTATGCCAAGGTGCTGGCAAGAAGAGTTTTTCTGTTAGTCAAACCTCAGATTCAGGAGGAATAATGCAGTTTTCATTCTGGTTGTGGAACACTGGACCAGCTCTTTATCCACTTGATGATATTTGAGGGTGTGTGGGAGTTTGCCCAACCAGGCTACATATGTTTTGTGGACTTGGAGAAAGCATTTGACCATGTCCCTCAATGTATCCTGTGGGGATGCTTTGGGAGTATGGGATATCTGGCCTTTTGGTCCCCATACAACTGCAGCGAGAGCCTGACCTGTACTGCCGGCAGTAAGTCAGACTCGTCTCTGGTAAGAGTTGAACTCCACCAGGGCTGCCCTTTGTCACCGATTCTGTTCATAGTTTTTATGGACAGAATCTCTAGGCGTGGCCAGGTAGCCGAGAGTCTCCACTTCACTGACCTCAAGATTTCATCTAGGCTTTTTGTGGATGATGTAGTTCTGTTGGCTTCATCAGGTGGTGACCTCCAGGTTGCACTGGAGGGGTTTGCAGACAAATGTGAAGAGGCAAGACTGAGAATCAGCACCTCCAAGCCCAGGACAACGGTTCTCAGCCAGAAAAGGGTGGAGTGGCCACTCCAGTGCCCACAAGTCCCGGATAAGTTGCTGCCCCAAGTGGAGGAGTTTAAGTATCCCAGAATCCTGTTCACTTGTGAGGGGAGAGTGGAGCAAGAAACTGACAGACAGATTGGGGATTGTACTGATTTGTTGTGGTGAAGAGAGAGCTGAGTGTAAAAGCAAACCTGCTGCTTTACCATTCAATCTATGCTCCTATCCTCACATGTGGTCACGAACTCTAGGTAGTCAGCAAAAGAATGAGGTTGTGGATACAAGCAGGGGACAGGAGTTTCCTTCGAAAGGTGGCTGGGCTCTCCCTTAGAGATGAGGGAGGAGCTTGGTCATTTGAGAGGGACTCATTGTAGAGCTGCTGCTCCTTAACATTGAAAGGAGCCAGTTGAGATGATTCAGGCTTCTGACTGGGATACCTCCTGGACACTTCCTGGGTGAGGTGTTTTGGGCATATCCTACCAGAAGGAAGCCCAGGACTTGCTGGAGAGATCATATCTCTCGGCTGCCTTGGAAACAATTTAATGTCCTCCTGGATGAGCTGGAAGAAGCAGCTGAGCTGAGGGAAATCCGGACTTCTCTGCTTAGACTGCTGTCCCTGCGACCCAAACCCGGATAAGTGGCAGAAGATGGATGAATGGATGGATGGAACCATACTGTTCAGTCATGCTTTGCTCTTGCTTGTTTTCAGCAGGCACATACAATTATTGCCTAAGGAAAACTGTAAAAAAGCCTGCTGTATTCTTCTTGCACTGCACCACTGCTATACAGACCACAGAAGTTAGCTGCAAGTTTAAAAACACGGTGGATTATGTGTCACAGTCTTCCTTCAGGGGTTGGTGGTGAGATAAGCAGAGTTTAAAGGAGAGGGAATATTGGATTTTGTCAGTTTGACACAAACACAACTCCAAATTAATTCCAATGTTGTTCTGTGCCTGCTTGATGTGAAAATAAACGATAGCTTACTATTACATTTGCCATTCAAACTTAATAAGATATTTAGAGGTTGCTCTGATGCCTTTGAGAGGCCGAAACGTCAATTATTGGAAATTCAAGAGTTAATTTGAAAACGAAAACCAGTGAATCTTTTTCCTGTTGCACATATATTCAGTCAGACAAAGATGATTAATCAGAGATCTGCAGATGTCTTATATTTTGTTGTGTGATGTTCGATGCAAAAGTTATTGTGCTCCAAGGAGAAGGTAAACAGTAGGAAAAAAGTGCCAGCTATATTGCTGAGTTTGTCGCTTGACTGACTGACATTTCTCATGATAAATTCATGGTAGTGACAAGGCTGAATGACTCTTGGGGCGTGGGTTAATTTGTCTGGAGGCCTACTGAGCTATGAGTTGTGGCACAATGACAAAGCAGAATGTGACCATTTCATTTTGCAGTGAGTAAGAAATAGGCCGTGAAATGGATGACTCTTTAGGACTGGGTATACATTATACTAGAGATAAAACATGCTTACCTAGCCATGTCTTAGACTGTGGAAGTTCAGGTTTATCTAAATCTCTTTCCAGCTAAAGTCAGTGTAAACGTCATCTGTATGGTCATTTTGGATTTGTACGTGATTGCGTGTGCGTTTGTGTCAGCAGGGAAGGAAATGTTCTTGCTTGGGGGCCAGTGTTTACTAAATCCTAGAATATTTCACAGCATTATGAATGGAAGAAAGTGCATTTGCTCAAGAACTGTGCTGAGCATTCAGTGGAAAACAAATGACATCTGTTTGGCAGACTTGGATAGTAGTTTTCTTTCAAAAGCATACTATTAATGTACAAAACACAATATGTTGTTGTTGAACAATTGGCAACAATTGAATATGCTTTGATAACACTTATTGTATATTTTGCTGCTAATGATTCCATATTTTCTGTACATTTCCACTTATGTAAATATTTGTTCCATCCATCCATTTTTTTTTTCCACTTATCCAATTCAGGGTCCCACATGCCCTGGGGCAAGAGGCGGGGTACACCCTGGACAGGTTACACAGGGCTAACACAGAGAGACAGACAACCATTCACACTAACAATCACACCTATGGGCAATTTAGAATCACCAGTTAACCTAACCCCACTAACTGCATGTCTTTGGACTGTGGGAGGAAGCCAGAGCACCCGGAGAGAACCCACACAGAAAGGCCCTGGCCAGATGGTGGATTTGAACCCAGGACCTTCTTGCTGTTAGGCAGCAGTGCTAACCACCACGCCACCATGCTGCTCTAAATAGTTTTTATTCAGTTAAATAAAATGTAATTTATGTCACGGCAGTTTCTATCAAGAATTATCACATGGAGCATTATTCTGTGTGGTAAAGAGCTTAAAATATTGGATTAAAAATGCTCATGGTCCAACAATCACCAGTGAGGAATGGTGGGGAAAAATAGAAAAGAATAGCACAGAGATATGAAAAACAATAAAGCAGACAAAACCTAAGCTATGGGGGAAGGAAACCAAAATGCAATAATGGAATAGAAATGCCTGAACCTACTGCATCTTAGCATGGATCGTTGAGGGTCACATGATTCAACTATAACTTATCAAAAAGGAAAGTTTAAAGTTGAACCATCTTCTCCTCAACTCAAACTGGGAGTTGGTTTCACAGGAGAGGTGTTTGATAGCTGAAGGCTCTAGCAGCTATTCCACTTTTGGAAACGCTAGGAAGCAGAGGTAAACATGCACTCCGAGAGCGCACGGTACTGCGGAGGTCTTTATACTTCCACCAAAGCATATTTTTGATCAGAATCCTTGAAAAATGTAACACATGTATTTTGCGTGGGTGGCTAGATAAACCGACAACCTAAACAGTTGCAGCCAGATACACGAGACTGGTGATGCATGACAGAGGCTGGTCAGCAGATGTCTCGTGCAGCCTTGATGATGATGATGATGATGATGATGATACTTTATTGATCCCACAATGGGGAAATTACAGTTAACAGAACACCCATCCAAGAAGACAAGCAGAACAAACATGGGGAGATAGGTGAACTGTGGCCATGCTGCCCCCCATTAAAAAGACAGAAACAATAGTGAAAACATATAGGGATGAGTGAGGAAAAAAACCATCTCCTACTTTGTATACATATGCACATACACAGTATAATGTTACAAAAACCTCTGCGACAGCCTTCATCACAACATAATGAAGATGCTTAACCTTTTAAAAATGATGAAAATCATCAAATGTGTTTCTATAAGACGAACGATTACGGCTTTATTTTTCTCAGCACTGGTCACTGAACTTTGTGTCAAACATTCTAAGGGAAGCAAAAAGTGCTTCATTAAGCACTGCATTAATCACCATGATACATTAACTGCGGGTAGTTATGGTAATGTGGCTGAAAACGACCTGTTATGCCAATGATCTCATTAATTAAGCTTAATGCTTTAAGTTTTAATTAGCAGATATTTCTGTCAATGTACTCGTCTTCACCTGGGTGGCAATAAAATGAGCTGGAGGGATATAACTGCTGATGAGTAACATCACCTTGTGAGTAATACTAACATTGTATTTAATCATATTTCACTCTGTGGTTAAAGTGCATGCAAAGAATTATACTTTCTTTTTCCTATTTTTATTTTCAACATTTTCCCCAATTTAGTTGCTTGGCAACCAGAAGAGCGTAGTGCATACCGTGCAATTCACCGTGTGGCATAAATTTGAAGGAGAGAAAGATTGTGTCCTGTATGAATATGCTTTTCACTTGAACCTAGGTATTTTAAGTAATAGCGGGTATGGTTTTTTTTGTTTTTTTAGATACTGTTGGCTTCTTTCAGCTGCATCTAGGCAGGTGGAGCTTTGAGTTAAGCGGCCACTAAACTGAATAAAAAGAGGCAAGGCACAATCTGTGAAGCACAGGTCAGCGGTGTCATGAGTATGCTTCACTTAGATGGATGAGTGCTCACATGACTCATCTTGGCCAGATAGAGGCTTTAATTGGAGTGGATGAGGTGTCCTGCCGGTTCTTAATTAGCAGTAACTATCCTCAGCATCAGACGTCAGGTTGCTGCTGTCTTGTACAAGCTGGACACCCATAACTGCCCACCTACAACTGCCCTTTGCTCCCTCCTCCATATGTCAGGTATTTCACCATTCACCATACCATACCACAGTATCTCCTCTTCCACCCATGAGCACACTCCTTGGACAAAGGTTTAATCCAAACTGCTGTCCGAATATGGAATAGCCTCTGAGAGGAATGTCTTGGCCAGATAACAGACACTGGTCTCCAAGCCTTTAAGAGCAGATGAATAGAAAACCTCCTGACCACACTGTTAACAGAATTTCACTTTTGAACGGCAGTGAACCATGTGATTGGTCAGCCAATGTACTATACTTGTGCATTTTACTTGGATATTGATCACAATCACAATCAATTAAAGACTTAAAGGAAAAAAAAAAAACCTCCACTCATACAGTATAAGTTTATCATGCACCACCTTTTGCATACTCTGCAACTTTGCAACTAGTGCATGAGTATGTGAGGAGAAAGTACAAAACAATCTTTAGAAGTTTTGCAACACTGTAGCAATTTGACATTAATAGACATACTTGTGTAGTGCCAATGCTTTAAATTTAATTTAGCTTCGTATAGAGGGGATGAGTACCAAGAACTATGAGTATAGGCACAGCAAGGTATAGTGTACCTAATGATTACAAAGCCACTCAGTAATAATGACAAAAACAGACTAAAAATGTTCCAGAGGCAAGTTTGTAACACACAGTTACAATGTGCCACTTCTTAATTACTGCACAGTCACACTGAGCAGCTGAGGGGTCAAATGTTTTGTCCAGGGACACACTCTTGGGACATCTGAGTTAATAAAGCCTTGAAAAGCAAAAAAAATAAAAAATACTAGCTATAAATTGTCCATTTATTAACCAATATCATGCAATGTCTGAATAGAGACAGAATAATAGCCTGTTTTAGTCAACAGACTCTGAGAAAAGACTATCTTGTTACTGCCCATCAGAAGAAAGTCCTAACAGCCCAAATCCTGCTAATCCATCTTCACAAGAGTTCCGACGCGTCGTACAGCTATATGGAGGTCACTGTGTCCTCACCCGGGATTTAAAGCAGAGTGAATGTGCTGTGATTATTAGGATGTAAAGGAACTCGTGTTTCTATTGTGAGCCTTCCTTCCAAGTTAGCTGATAATCAGCTGTAGCCTGTGAGACTCCTGTTTGCTTTAGCTTTAGACTGAATAAATATATGAGTCTGAAATAGATATGAGTCTCTGATATCCTTACACCATAACATAAGGTCTTTTTTATTTTTATCGTTTTCAGGCTGTTTCATTTAATTACTTATCAAAGGATGCCTAGAGGCTGAACAGTGTTCATTAGTTCAACCTAAAAATGGGAATCAGCTGAACAATTAGACACAAAAAAATGTCTCGATTAGATTACACGAGATTTCATGTTCTCCTTATCATATTTAAACCCCAGGGACCATTCTTTTGAGGGTTTCAACCCTTATACCCCTTTTACCTGCAGCCCAGCACCTGTGCTACTTAATTCCTGACATTTATTTTGAAATTGTTGGTGTCGGTTTGCTTTCCCACCTGTGACAGTAAATGAAGATGATGCCAGAATAACCACGTGTCAATCTACTGACCAGTGTAGCTTGTTATGTGCAGTCCTTAAGTACCAGGATGTCTTATCTGCTAATTCAAGTTTCACAATTATCAATCAATCGTGACGATGAACTTGCATACGGGTGGGATCAGGAGGATAAAAGGGAGACCATTTTTGAGTGTTTCTGAACCTACAGAAGGGAAGTCAGTAAGATGCTGGTTTTAACAGAGAACCTGCATGTTTATTTTTGAATAGATGAATATCAATTCTTTTTCTGAGCTGTTCTGAATACATAAACAGGATGCTATCTTCCCAGAGCATTCTAATTCTGAGGCACACCTAACGTACCAACAGCTCATATTCACTATTTCAGGCCTATAATGAAGTTAGCACCGACCTAATCACATTATCATGTGTTCATTTTTCCTGGTAAATTTACACGCGAGCATGTTGTTGCATAGGTGCGTTTCATATACCGTACAGTATGCCAATTTTCTTTCTTACTGAAATACGTTCATATGTTTAATATGTTAAAGAAAGAAAAAAAAAAAAACATGAGAACTCTTTCAGTCCTGCCATTATTATACTCCTCCTACACATGCACAGACATTGATCATGATTATATAGAGATTATACATTCTACATGCCAGCCACGCAGCATAAGAGTGAAGAGTGGAGGGGAGCATTAAGGGGCTTGGCGACTGTGGTACCCCCTGCTGAGATGAGAGGGGAGGTAAGAGCCAAGGAGAGGGGAGTGTGGAGAAGTCTAACCAATCGGCTGTGTGCTGGGAACAGGACCAATCATGGCAACTGCTTGGGGCTCTGTTGCTCCCTCTTTCTCTGTAATTCTCCCTTTTTTCTTACATCTTGATCTTATTTACTTTTCTCTTTCCTAAATGATCTTTCACTCCACTTCTCACCCCTTTTTTTTTCACTGTTGTCTGCCTCATGAATCATGTGATTGGGCGTAGCTCACTTCTTTTAGTCTCACCCTAACCTCTATACTACGGAGCACACCCCTCCAATTTCATTCGCAACCCCACCTGCTCCACTGAACACTTTCCTCCCCCCCGGTTTCTTATTCACTGGCCACCCTGCTTTGCACAGTCCACTCCCCTTCACCAGATTATTATTCTGTCTGCAGTCACTAAGGAGATGCACACACCATCCATCACAATGTACAAAATTCTCAGTGCACAGATTCGGTTGGGTCCTAATTAAAAAGCCTTTCCACTCGTTTTCTTGAGAGATAATTAGACTTTCATCTCACCAGGATGCCACATCCATAGATCCATTCTCTTCCAGGAAGCCTATAGGAGAAAAAAAAAATACATTCAAGGGTCTTTAACTATTATCCTTCAGGGCATGAATCAATAATTAAATATATCTTCTTACAAAAAACCCTGCCTTGAATGAAAAAAAATCTAATATCAACTAATATCTTTTATTCTTAAAGAAAATTAGTTAACCTCAATAGGGACCGTGTGATATATTTCTTTGAAAAATTAAATAAAAGGTCACCTCTATTCTGCATGAAACTTCATATAACTCCCTTTACTTAGTGAAAGACGTTGATTTTTAAGTAACAACAATGATGCGAGGGCCCATTTATAGCTATACACAGCAGTGTCTTGGTGTAGCTCTGATGTGAGCTTGGAGGCCGTGGAGCTTTGGGCCTGATATGAGACAGCTGGAAGGGTTGAATTATTGAAGAGCATGGACCAGCTCTGAAACACAGGCCATGTCCTCCCAGCTGCTCCGTGTGCTGAAGCCGACACTTCGGCAGTCGTCAGACGTGTGCAGTTAACAGGGTCCATCTGTTATTGAGGCGTAATGAACGCAGTCATAGCCACGGAGAAATGAATCACTGCCACTTTATTAGTGTACGACAATAGCAATGATTGTGCCATCCATATAGTTGCAATGGTAATAATTATAATATTTGTGATTAGAATGATGATTAGAATGCAGATGATGACAGTGGAGACGAGGGCGATAATGAAGGTGATGTGTGCCCGCTACGATGATGATGGTGATGGTGCACAAAAGCACGGTTTGGAAAAATCAACATGGTGACAACATTCACATTTATGTTCATTATGCACGCACGAAATGAAAATGATTTGCATATTGGCACTGGACGGAAGGACCTGTAGGTCTGGAGAAAAAAATAACAAAACATTAAACTTACTGTAGCTGTAATTGTCGACAGTTCCATGTAAACACCTGCCAAATTGAAAACCCATCATTCTAATGTAGAACAGCCAGTGTTGAAAGGCATGCAGTGTAACCTCCAAAATCAATAACCAGCCTGCCTTTCATTACATAAGTGAAATTTGTATTCATCTCAGAGATATATATTTATCCCACTTATACCCTTGGCTCAGGAGAAAATTCATTTAGTAATGATTACCTGACTCAGGTAAAACCAATTTCCATTCACTTGTTACCCTGAGTTGGTGACAAGGGCACGTCCAGGGTCACTTTTCAGCAGTTTTTGGTTACATGCACACCATCAGCATTTGAGGCCACGGATTCTGCGTGTGCAGAGTGCGCCTGTACGTGTGCGTGCGCGAGGGATCCATTTGCTATAAGACCGTCAAAGTAGATATGTTGCAATGACATAAACAGAGGTAGTGCACCTTGGCTTTAGTGCTGCTGCTTAGTTTGAAGGCTGTCAGCAAGTCTGTGTGGGCGTTCGGCAGTCTCTCCCCCCTCGAGAGCTGCATTCAGATAAAAATACTCAAAGTCCTCATAGAAGCCAGAGGGGTGTGGTGTCTATCTTATGTGTTACGATGTGAAACTTGGATAACTGTAGAAAAGTTTGTTTTTTTTTCTTGATGGGGAAGCAGTGCTTGATTTATAAATGCATATTACTTCTGAAAAAAAAAAAAAAGAGCTGAAGTTATTTCTGTCAGCATGAAATAATGTAGCCCAAAGGTAGACACCAGTGTCTACCTTTGGGCTACATTATATGTATTTGGAAGGTTCCTTCCTTCCTCCAGGATAACTAACTAGGAACCAGCTTTTTTTTTTTGACATTGGGCAGAAAAGAAAGAGAGAACTGGAGATATGCTGTCACAGGAAATATAGTGTGAAAATAGTTTGTGCTACAGTCTTCAAAAATGTGGAATGATCAGGCTGGTTTAAAAACTGCAACAAATTAAATACTATAGATACTTGACTATAATCTTCAGTCCACATTGTGCATGCAAATGTCCTTGGCACCTAATTTCTGGGAAAGGTTAGCTAGTATAACTGTCTAATTTGTGTACAAAAACATTTAAATTGTAAAACAGAATATAAATCTACTATTAACAACAACAACAACAACAACAACAAAAAATGCGTTAAGTAACTTAGTGGCAACATTACCTGCTCATAAATGTCCTATAAATGATATATGCAATTATACGGCCATTTAAGTTCCAAAATTTGAATATCCTAATCAGATCTTGAATGTAGGGAACCAAATGGTTTCACTGGCATTCATTAGATCGCAGACTATACATCTGCTTTTGTTTTCATCAAATAATACAAATCTAAACAAAAGACAATAAACACCAAAGACTGTCGCTACCAGACACAGCGCCAACCCCAAGAAACTGCATAAGCTATTTTATGCAGATTTTATCCAAATGTATTTTCAAGCCATCCAAACCGATACAGACTGTAGCATGTTTTCTTTTAACTAAGGGACTGATTGTATTGTGAGGGGGGAATGTGCAGTGTGAGTAACTCTGAGTTGTATTCAGCTCCGGTAGATGTGAAAAAGGCTTAATGAAGGTTATTTAATTCCTCAGGCTCATCGAGATAAAAACAGTTACCAGCTGTACCACAGAAAGCTACATTTGGAATTTCACAGATCATAGGCCTTTCCTGCAGTTTTACTTCCACTGCGATTCACTTTGTTTCTCTCTGTTACAAACCATGGAGATAATAGTAGATGCCATCAGAAGTTTTCTTGTCAAACTGTGTCTTACTCTGCCCCTCTCCCCATCATCTCCCATAGTCCTGGGTTTTATGCACTATGACAGGGCATCCTGTTCTTGGAGATTTTTAAGCAGCAATGAACTAGCCCTCTAAAAGCTCTTCCACTCTCTGTTGGGAGGGCTAGATGACCACTTTAATATCCAAAGAAGTGGGACATCCTACAGGGCAGTACGCTAAATGGAGGGGTGGCGATAATGAAACAAGAGTCTCATTATTCCAAATATTCTAACTAGTAGACTCCCAGGCATATATGATCAGCGTTTGCCAACACTGAGATCCCTGCAGTTTCAAAATTAAACATGCATGTGCAATGCATGTATGCTATGTGACATCTTGTTTCCATACAATTAGTGGGGATGTAGTCTAACTGTTGAGTTAGGCAAGTGTTTACATGTGTAAACCAAATGTTCATCCTTTGAGATGTTGCTCCTACGATGGGCGCTCTCATTAGCATCGACATCAGCAGCTCAGCATCACATGCTTGATCTCTGTGAAGTAACTTTAACTTCACGGGGAGTTCTGTCACACGCTTTGACTCACATATCAGTTTCTTTGGTTTACATTTGTGAAAATTCTATGAAGTGCATATTGCTTAGATGTCTGCTAAAAGCGAAACACATGTTCCCCCCCATTAAACTACCTATGGCAGTTGTATTGGTGCTCTCCAAACTTAGTCTCGCTCTAATTAGCTGCTGTGCGCATCTGACAAGAACAACAACATCTTTGTTGCTCTGCAGGGGGTAGCAGAGGGTCAAACAGCATCGAGCTATAAACAGCACAACAGCAACACACTCCAGCTTAACAGCTAAATTTAGCTTTGCCGCCATAGTCGTGCAAATCTAGAGGACTGGAAAACCCTGACAAGCTGTCTGTTAGTATGTCAGACATGCACCTAACCCAACAAGGATTTGTATTAAATAATGAACAGTTCGAGACAATTTTGGATATGGAACACTGTGGCGCATAAGGCACATTAGCCTTTGCTTTTGATTCCTGTCCTGCTTTAGGGAGCGATGTTCAAAGCCCTTCCACAGCAAAATGCCGCCTGCTTTCAAAGACCCCCT
Source organism: Archocentrus centrarchus (assembly GCF_007364275.1). Lineage (NCBI taxonomy): Eukaryota > Metazoa > Chordata > Actinopteri > Cichliformes > Cichlidae > Archocentrus > Archocentrus centrarchus. The sequence goes on along the minus strand of NC_044355.1, from coordinate 5,156,626 downwards.
GCTGCTTGTGTCAGAGCACAAGTTCTCTCTGTACTTCATAAATTAAAGTTATCCCAAATGTCTTGTGGCATAAATTGAAGCTTCAAACCTCTGCATGCATTAATTAGGACTATAACACAACCTTGCTGTATCCTCGTACACAGCAAGTGGTTTTCTAATAATTTCAGTGTTGCTTTCCAAAAATTGTATTAACTTTTTTTTTTATTTGATCCATATCGTGTAATAAAAGGATCTATTTCACAGCCATTTAAGATATTATTTTTATTATTATTCCTGCAAAATTTTTTGTTCTGATGCTGTCTGGAATTGTTAAAACCATTTAATCACCTCTGTGATAAAACACGTTTTCGTTAAATAGAATATTGATGAAAATACTGTCCCTTGTGGATATACATTATTGGATATTCCCACCACAGAAACCCCAGAGGTGAGAGGATTGATTACATTTTTCTGTCTTTACTTGCTCTAATTAAAGATCTAAGGGACAGCCCCACATGGGAGGAAAAACTCTGCTGTTTCCTCCATATACCACATTATCCCGGTTTATACAACAATGACATACCTCCTATTTTACCTATAAAGCAGACCAAGGCTTGTTAGTGTAACCAAGCTCATTGTGATTTAACCGCAGATTCTCCATTGGGTACGTGGATGGGAGAGCATGCCTGCTGAGTGTGTGAATATAGCACACAAGGAGATATGAAATACCCATGTGATTTCCTGCAATCTCCACAACATGACATTATGCATTATTTCCTCTGCGTGGCTCTCAAAAAGGACACAGCCCTGCACTGCAAAATCTGCCATGAAACTGTCAGAGGAAAGGAATTATCATTGCTTGTTCCCACTGATTCAAAAAGCCGCACTGCACGACAATGAAACAGATGGTGAGGCATAAATGTCAGTCAATCCCATTGATTCTGCGACAGGTGCCAATCAAAGTGCCGCCGCTGACAATTTTGATGACGACAGAACGCAGAGTTAACATGCTTCATTATGCTTCCTCATTATCCGCAGAGACGCACGCCAGAGAGGTTTTCGACAAATGGACCTTTCACCTTCACAACAGCTTCATTTGAGTCCGAATCAATAATTCTCTCTCCAACCTGAAAGAAAACAATGATCAAAATGGGGACTACAATACTCTCAGCACTCCAGAGGACCTTTTCTTTTGCTTGGCAAGAAATTGCCCTTAAATTAAATTTGGAAATCAGCATGGCTAAAAAAAAAAAAATCTTTACTAAGCAAATGACTGAACATTGTCTTTTGGTATCTGAAGTCAGCAGGGAGAGGAGAGGTGTTCAACCCTGATTGGAAGCTCTATTGCCAACAAAACACTTCAATTGTGGTGCCCAGATTGGTTATTTGTTTCAATTGTCCAAATAATTCCTACTACATTCATTCTAATTAAGTTCAATTGAATTGTGTTCTTAGGAAGCAGTGGAAACTGTGGTCAGCGGTCAGAAGATACTGAAACTGATTTGATTACTTTGCCCTAAATAATTTTGCATCCCGAGTGTATTTAACAGTGAAGTGAAAAATAACTCTGAAACTAAATGTTTGAGCCATTATGTTATCTGAGCAGATAACATAATCTATTCAAAAAGCCGGACTCACAACAGCAGGACATTTTATTTCCCTGCTTTTTAACCTCAGGAAATGATCGTAGCCATCACATTTAATGTGGAACATTTCAGACTTAAAGCTGCTGATTTTAATAATTTTCAGCTCGTGTTAAAGAACAAGATCAGTGATATTAGCATTTGATTTAAAGCAACCAGAACAATTACACAAAGACTGACCTTGATAATCCAGCTCCAAGGGCTGCAAATTATGGTTAATAGCAATGGTTATTCATTTAGTTTTAGTGTATAATTTGTCAAAAAAAAACAGAATTTCCAGTATCTAAGATTTTATTCCTGAAGCTGGAAGTCACTCTCATGTCACTAAAGGAACCTGAAAAGCGTCTGGTCTCTGTGCTCGGCTAATATTAGCTGACTGTATTATACATATAGCTTCACATGAATCAACCAACACTGAGTTTATACCAAAAAAATAGCAACATTTAATTGATAATGTTCGTTAGTTATAATAATTAAAGTAATTATGCTATGAAACAAAGGGAAAATATGCTTGACAACAGAGAAATTGGATTGGATCTGTTTCATAAATGATCAAAACTCATGCATTGAATTAATTATTCAAGCATCAAAACAGTTTGGAGAAAATTCAAAACAGGCATATTTTATATGTCATACACAAATTGTATCTGTATCATAAGAAATCTATCTTCCAAGAAATGTTATATCGTGCATTTTAGCTTAAACCTGACATTTACTATTTCACCTGTCGGGGCAGGTTGGATATTCAGTCTTTAGCAGCACATCCTGACTCGGTGCTGCCTGTCTACATCCCAAAAGCTGGACTGACACTTGTATTCCTCTGTTGCACAATTTCTAGTCTAAGTTGTCAACAGTCCTGACAAAGTGCTTCATAACCAGGTAAAAAGCAGCTTTTCTCAAAGCTGTTAGCCATCAGCGTGAATAGCAGTAAAAATATTTTCTACAGTTCAGGACATTCCACAGGCACACTGTAGATTAGAGAGAGCCTTCCTGTCCAGTTACAATCTCCACCTGCGCACACTGTATGGAGTTCAGAATACAAAACTCCATAAAAAAAAGAAAGCACCTTTTTTAAAAAAAATGTTCTCCCTCATCTAAATTATGCACATAGTGCTTTCCTGTGGTTGAAAATAACAGAAAGACACAAAAAGGCACTGCCACTCTATAGCTAAATATTACTTATTATAACCACAAACCATATAAAATTCCACAAACGCATGTGTAAACAGACATCTCTGTCTTAAATTGGTTTGTCAGATATTTCGACAAAATTCTCAAATCTAAAAAACTCAGTGTTTATTTATTACATCTTAAAAGATTTCTCTGCTGGTAGGAAGTTTCCTGTTTTTAATCACCGTAAACATCTGAAACGCGTCAAACTAAATAAGCTGAGCAGATGATGTTGCATATTGTCCGCTCATGTGTGACATGCACAGAATTGTTTGCTCTTTTTTTTTTTTTTTTTATATCTCACATTGTTAGTAAATCTAAACAGCTGTGTGCAATGAGCATACGCATACGTTTTTGCATCCCTAGTCAAGCACAAACAGCAAAAGAATGATTCCTTAACCTTTACAGTGTTAGAGAATGCACCCTGAAGTATTAGGAGACAGGCATTAAAGCTATAGAGGACAGGGATTAGATGGTTTTAAACTGCCAGTGCAAGCATTGTTCTTGCTAATTAGCTCATTTTCTCGTATAATTTTCTCTAAGTAGGTTATTTACAAACCCACTGACGGTCATTACTTTACCAGCTAAATGAAGTTAAGATTTTATACAGCGAGAAGGGAACTGAAACTGATTGATGTCCAGGCCTTTTACCCATTTTTATTTAGAGCAAAGAGGTCATGTAATCAGAGCAGCAGAGTAGAAACTAAGTCCAAATTCTATTTTTATCTGCTGATTAACTGGTGTTTAGTGTATTTGTTTGTTCAAACTGATATGAATATGTATTACTACCTCTTATTACACAACAATTCAAATCTTTCTGCTCTGACAATAGGACCATTGTTTATAGCTACTCATTTTAGTCTCCTTTTATGCAAATAAATCATTCATCGAGAACAAAACGTTTGTTTCCTATAAGGTAAAAATGATACCATCCCAGTATGTTGACACTGAAGTCCTCAGAATGAACTGTGGGGGAGACCACAATAAATAAAAGTCTACTAAAGATATCAACGTCATAAAAACCTTCACTGAGTAACAATATAACGATGACAAGTCAGCTGTAGACCAAGAGGCCAAGTTATTGATTTGTGACTCAAACAGGAATGGCTTAGCAAAACACCGCTAAGCCTTATACAAAGATAATGCAAAACAAGCTAAGGTAAAAGGAACAACAGTGAGCGAGTGTAAGGGAGCCCAAAGTTTCATTTGTCTGTTTGTACAAGTTCTAGAAAGATATTTAAATTGGATGTACTTTTCCAATTATTTGATAACAATCCCCTGTCAAGAAGTCTTTAGACAATTCCTAAAATCCTTAAGGAATCAAATTGGAATTTATCTTATTTTGGGACAAATCCTCCAAGATTTATAGCCTAGAGATGGATCTTTGGGCCAAATTCTCCTCTGCTCCAAATTTGTTTTGGCACTCCGAGGGTTCAAGAGTAATTTTGAGATAACTTCCCATATTAATAAAAGACATGATGACATAAGACCTAAGAAGCAATTATTTACTCATTAAATGGGTTAGCAGGTTGGCCTAAAGCTGCAAAGGCTAATTAATAAGGTAGTCGGCTCAATCCCTGGCGGGAGGCTGTATTCCCTCTGTGAGCCAGTGACTGAGGGCTTCCAAGTGGTGCTTCTTTAATGCAGAACAACACAGATAGAAAGTGACAGACAAAGGCCCTTGACCCCAAACTCATCAAACATAAAGACAATAATGGACATTTTGCTCTCATTGAGTTTCTCTATCAAAAAAAAAAAAAAAAGGTTATTTAAAAGACTGCAAGCATGTCGGAGTTTGATGTCAGAATATGAAGCTGGGAAATACTAATATCCAGCTGGTGAATAAGCATTTACCCTTCACATTAACTCAAGCATGTGAAGATTATAACAGTATCGCAGTATTGAAAATATTCCTCATTTATTCTGTAACACTGTGATCAGACAAAGCAGTGAAAGTCATGCAGTTAGCATCACTTTCAAACCAGAGTTAATAGATCACATAAATCTCCTCTAATGTGCTATGAATTTGTGCCCACAAAGCTAGTGTGTATAAAGCAGTTTGTTCCTTTTTTGTGCGTTTTAACTGCCCTTTTCATTAAGTAGAGGGGGTTAGGAAAAGGGGCTTCTTCAAGACTGACACAATCATAAGCTAACCAGAAGCGTTACTGAAAACAGTGCCTGATTAGAGGCCGATAAAAAAACTGCAGCGCCCGGCTGCTTTGTGAAAATTTGAAGCACCTGCGCCGTCTACCTGTGAATGTGAAAATGAACAGGAACTAATGGATTCAATCCTTACCTCCCTGGGTGAAAGTCCTCAGTGTAACCTTTACTTCACTTCACAGAGGACACCGGATCTGATCTGAAAACAACACGAGACACGCAAAATGTCTCCATTCTCAGGTTAGAGAAAAAACAGATCCTAAAAGATGTTCAGGAGTCTCGCTCCCTCTCTGATCACTTGAATTAAAAATATGCTAAAAGGCTATTGATTTTGTCTCTCTCCAATGAAGCATGTTGCTTACCTTAAAGGACATAAACATATTGATGAGTTTCATCTTTTCTTAGGATTTGTAAACAGTGAGAAAAATATAGAATATCAGCCAATAAAATATCATCTTTTTTTTTTTTTTAAATTGTGCTTCAAAGGACTCATGTCACATAATCTTTAGTCATGAAAGACTTAAACTACATATCACTGTATTTTTGAGGTACTAATGAACACACAAAAAGGATTTCCCTTTGAAAATACACAATACAATAGAATATATAAGGCCTCTTATAATATTCCCATTGGTTGCTGGCAACAGTTTAGGTGCTCATATTTTATTATGAGTTGTTGTACTTCAGTCCTTACCCCAGTACCCTGACAGAAACTACATATCTGCGCTATTGTCACACTTGGAAAGCTAGTTGACCCGTAGCAATATCAGGAAAGCTGAAAAGTAAAATAGATAAATAAAAATAAAAAAGTAACATCGGTCATTCCATCAAGCAATTTGAATCCCACCTCACTGTGATAGGGTTACTCCTCCCCAGATACCAGTGTGTCTTATCAGGATGTTTCAGGCAGCGGGGAATAGAGAGACAGAGAGAGAGGGGAAGAAAGCATGGATGTGCCCCTTCCAGTGCTGGAAAAAAAGTGCCTTTTCTTGCTCTCTTATGCGTGAACAGGAATTTAAATCTCCAGAGTAATACCTGTGGTATTGTGATACATTTACCAAGACATTTCTCCACTAAAGACACCACAGAACCCCTTTAAAACAACTTTGGAAGATGTTTAGGGATCGGCTTTACGCAGCAGTTGGATCCAATGTAGTGGAAAAAACCTTAGAATTTTCCATGTGGCAACACCACTTTCAGGGGAATAGTCCCATATCCACCTCATTTCCTCTCTGTATTATGTATTTATAGATGCTTTATTTTCATTCAAACAATTCAGACACATCAGCAGGCTGTCAACTAGACCTTGGCCACTTGTAAATCTGATTTAAAGCATCTAGTGGTCTTCAGCCTTATCGTGCGAGTACAAGACGGAAGCTTTATTATTAGACACACTGTGTCATAAACAGAATAGCAGAATTGCACTGTGTGGTTAATGCTTCAGCCCCATCCACTGGATCACAGGCACAATTACATTGTGATTGACTTCGCTGGATCACTAAAGGTACTGATGAGCACTCCTCTGCCACTTCCCTTTGTCTAAACAGCAATTTCCCCTCCCAGCAGAGTGACTTTAATATATATGCAGTGTGTGCAATGAATTCAAAACCATTAATCAGGTGTTTAAATATATCACTGTTGACTACAGAAAGGAGACGTGAAGAGTGATTTCGATAAATGGAAACAGCAGCGCAGAAATCTATGTAACAAAATTAAGGAGCCTTATCCCAGACGTAACTTTGCGAGAGACTTTTAATGCAGTCTTTTCTAACTTTAACCCAGAGTTCAATTTTTTACATTGATGTACTTGAGGGGCTTCCTTGTTCAACTTTATTCAAATGGACTCCTAAGAGATGAATGTTCCTTAAGCAAAATGGGAAATAAATGAGAGTAATGCTCAACTTCCTGTTGCTATCTCTCATAAATTCAGCAAACAAACGGCGACTTATTGTATCATTTATCACAAAACCGCAGCATACCAAAGGGAGCATGTTATGTTTTTATTACATCTTATACTGCAGTATAAGATGCATACATGCTGATCAGATAGAACTTTTACATTTTCTTATATTGCCCTGAGACAATGGCGAGAAAATAAATCACCAATTAGACATTCGTCCATAATTATCGCCAAAACATTTTGGAGAAAAAGTAAGGCAGACTACATTTTGAGGACAAGATGTTAACAAAATAATGTGCAGTCTAAAATGAAGGGAGAAGCTGGAATAATACAAGTGGCCCACAGTGTATTCTTCACAGTGAAGCTTCCTTATATTCCCACTGGAGCAGCAGGACAATATACATGACACCTAACTGGGCACTGTCTTCCTGTTTCCATCTGTTAGTCAGGAGTGCATGCATGGATTTACGGTATCTTTAATCCGGCATGTCTGACAGTCTGTTCAGCAAGCTTCAGCTAAATGAAAAAGCAAACACTGAATGGCCTCAGATCCCAGTTTGCACAAGATTCAAACATTCAATCACAAATAATACAGCTGGATCTAAGCTCCTGAAGCCTCTGTAGACGGCTGACTGACTATGCAGATTTGCTAACATGATCTCAAGAGCTGACATGACTCAAAGTTTAAAAAAAAAAAAAAAACTTTTATGCAAATGAGGGCTTGTTATTGAATGACATTGGGTTTTCTTAACATATGTGCATAATATTTAAATCTCTATAGTGCACTGACAAGACGGATCTGACATACAGTAAAGTGCAACGTAAATGTTTGTATTATTTATTTTTTTAAAGTTGCCTGAAAACATGGGAGGAATGAGAAAGTCAGTGCCTGCTGCACTTCTAAAGAGCCGGGGGGAGTGGGGGGGTGGGGGTGTTGTTCCTCCCGTCAGTTAAGAGATATGGGCTGATGTGGTTTTTGACAGTGACTTATACAATGTAAGAATTTGAAATCTTTGCTTTTTATTAGTAGTTTTGGCTCAATTTTCTTCTTTAAATCATTTAAAGTTATTTTTTAAAAATATTTATTTGGCATGTACATATATGTAGTAATGTAGGATTAGCTTTCTGGTTAAATGCAGTCTTGCATGATAAACTAAAATGAAAATATTAGAATTAAGGGTGTTTACAATAGTAATTAATAATGTATATAGTATATACAATACACACATACACACTAAAATACTGTATATTAATAATTTAATGAGATTTTTTAAATTCGGTTGTCATTCACAAACATTTCAGACTTTATTTGTGGCAGAAATCCCAACAATTGCTCAACTTAACAAAGAAGGTATGTGTCAGATAAACTTGCAGTTAGCTTAGCCGGGTAATTGGAATTTCTTGGCTATGCTTTAAGGTGTGAAAACTGGATAAACCCTCTAACTTTTTTTGTAACTTAATGAAAAAAACTTTCATGGTCAGAGTGCTTTATCTGATGTCGGATGAGAGACTTGGGTTGTGTTTTCTCTGAAGACAGATCTGTTCAAAGAAATAGCCCGTCCTGTGTCCTGTGCCAGCCATGGAACATATATGTGTGTTCTTGTGTTTGGCAGCTGGTATTGTAGCTTACCTTGCTGGCATTTTACCCCATTTTAGCTCTTTGAAAGTCAACTCGTCTTTTAACAGAACTGTCAATTCTACGATCAAAACTTTCCCCACTGGCAACTGTGTTACAAAAGCAGGTCTTTGGACAAACCTTCAAACCATCTGCTTAGGACACCCTAAAAAAGAACTTGTAACCTAAGCTGCCATTCATGAAGAAGGACAAAACAAACAAGCATTCATTTCACTTGAGTTCTTTTGTTCAATGGCCATTGTTTGAGTTTCAGGATGGATTAAAATTGCAAATGCTTGTTTTATTTATTTATTTATTTTTAAATCTGACAAAAATAATTTAACTGAGATGATAATCCCTCAAGTAAACATAGTTACTCAGTGTTCTTTAAAAATCTCTGTTCTCTAAAATCAACAGACATACATTCAAATATCACTTTATTACAACTCATATCAAACTAGCCACTTCCTATCTGTTCCTACTGATAAATACCAACACTTCAGTGTTTTAGTAAAACCATTTATTTTGAGAATCTAACCAGTCTGCTGCATCTCTCTGGGCTTAAACACAGCCTGAAGGACTTTTTTTTTTTTTTTTTAAGCACTTCAACACAACAAGAAGCGCCTGTTATCCTGCTATTCCACATGAAACAGCAGTACAGAGATTTAAAAGCGATGTTTTGGTCACTTAATAACTGCTTCTTCTACATATCGTGTCAACCAGACAACTGTTTATGAACAGAAAGTGGAGCGGTGGGATAATAGGAACACTTCTGGAATGGAGTGCAGTCCAACACACAGCAACCACACACGAAAACTTTAGATAATAAAGTGGAATCATCACCATTTTAGCAACGTCAAAAACCATTTTTAACAACATCAGCTTTAAATTCTACTTTCATAAAAGTAGAATTTATGGCAGATTGTATTTTATTAGATTTAACAGACACTGCCTTCAAATCAATATCACCTGGGCTCTATTTTAAAAGAACTACTGCATATCACTACTAATGCCTGTCAGCAGCTGTCACTCATAACAGATGTGGTTTGTCATGTGTTACAGCACCGCAGCGGTTTGGTTACCTCTACATGCAGCTTTTAAGATACCGTTGCACTCACCTATCCTGACATGGTGCACGCCCTCTTGCACTGTTATGAAGGGCATTAAGAAACACCTTAAGAAGACATAGGTGATTGATGAAGTTATTAGTCAAAAGAGATTCTCGTGGGTGGTGTTGTTTAATTTCGATCAATAACGCAGGAGGAAGTAATAATACTCTTTCCCTCTTATCCATTTTCTCCCCATCAGATACCTGTCAAATCACACTAGGACTCCCAATTGTTTAAGGAAAACCAATGAATAAAATATAAGTGAAAATTGTATTTTTCATATGAATAATGTAGAAGAGGGCACGCTGTTGGCGTCCACGTCTCAAGGTTAGACTATATTGTTAGTTTCTTCGCCCGGCCCTTGCTTTGTTCTTGTCCGTTCAAAAATGAGAGGATCCAATTCTATCAAGTTTTCTGTTCTGAGGAACACTTTGCCTCCTCTGCGGGGATGTTATTCAAGGAACTTCAAAGAAAATCGCTGCATGATGCATGTAGTGTCAATGTAGTGCCATTTGGTGTGACATGAAGAGCATGCCAAAACTTCTCACCACAGACAGTTTCCTTCACTCTGTCACAATCAAATGCTTCTTTCCAGGAGGTAAATTGAAGACGAGGAAAAGACTAATGGAACATTGGGATAGATTTATATGCTAAAATGACTGCAGATAATACTCGTCTGATGACTTCATGCCAAACGTGTTCTCCAAGGGAATTTTAGTTTGATGAGTGACTCGTAATGAAAATCCAAAGGTTTACATTCATCATTTGGTTCTTCTGTAATGGGCCAATAATGTCTCCATTGAGCAGCAGGTATGAGCGGGCTGTGTGAAACAATCATCTCATTGATTTTTATGAACAGTATCATCCAGGGAACACAGGGATTTTACAACTTCACGTCCTCATTTTTTTTTTTCCCCCTTTTCATGATTCAGAAAATAAAACAAAAACAAACAAAAGAAAAACACACACAAACACACAACTATGTGTGGTTTTCATTACTTTCAGAAAATATTTTTCCACTCTAGTAAGACAGAAGATAATTTATGTCTGTCTTAGCCAAAATCAAAAACACTGAGTAACAGCGTAACAGTACTTTGGTTGTGGATGAACAATAAACATCATTCTCATCAACTAGATATTTGTCCAGAATTCCTAGGAACTGGGTGAGTGCACAATTACTTTTGGTCTCTGACTGGACCATTTCATTTTGGGTAAAAAAGAAAAAAAAAAAAGTGCAGGCTCAGAATGAATTTCATGTTTTCTGAACAACCAACTTTTTGAAGGATCCAGCCTCTGAGCTGCAAAACAGCTACTGTGGATTTCATTTTACATTGATAGAATGCCTGTGTTTGCCCATCAGTCCATACTTCAGAAATCAAATGAAATTACAAACAAAGGTGACTGATTTTCACTTTTTGTTTTCCAAACTCAGAAACTATTTTTCTTTTTCTTCCAAAGTTCAGTATTTTGTCAGAGCCCCTTTTGGCAGCAGTAGGTTTGAGTGTCCTTTGGAAAGTCTCTACAAACTTTCCACACCTGGATTTGGGCAGTTTAAGCTATTCTTTCAGGGTGATCCTTTCAAGCTCTCCCACAGTGGACAGGAAACATCCGTATACTGGCATCTTTAGGTCTTGTCACAGAATATTCTATAGGGTGAGAGTCTGGGAGCACTGGGCCACTACAGTTCTTTTTCTAAAGCCTTCCATCTATTCTGATGAGTCTCCCTGTCTCCATCACCCCCATTAAATTAGACTGTCACCACCATGTTTCACAATAGTACTGTTATTCAGTTGATGAGCAGCACCTATTATTTGGAGATACTGCTGGAATTTTTAACCCCATTATCTGTATTCATGCTCATTTTTCTACAGTAGATGCTCCTTTAAATATTGCCAGATTCCATATACCCATAAGGTAGCTCCTGTGTAGTAACTTTATGGGGGCCATTTGGACTAGAGGAACTGTTCAAAGTTTGTATAAGTTATGGAGGTCACCTCTTTTTTTACGTGTCTGGGGTAGATAATTTAGGAAATATCAGAGTTTTGGGGACTTTTTTAAGCTCCTGCTCCAGGTTGGTTTTCACAAGTGGAACCTTTTAGTGCCATAAAAAAGGGTAATTGTTCTAGAAGTAAGCAGGACAGGCAGTTATATGGGCAGCACAGTAGCACTGTTGCCTCACAGCAAGAAGGTCACAGGATCAAACTCACCAGCCAGCTGTGGCCTTTCTGTGTGGAGTTTTCCTGTTCTCCCTTTGTCCAAGTACTCCTGACTTCCTCCCACAGTCCATATGCATGATAGGTGAATTAGTGATTCAAAATTAGCCGTAGGTGTGAGTGTGAGCATGAATGGTTTTCTGTCTCTCCCTGTCTCATCTGGGATAGGCTTCAGCCCCACCGCAAACCTGAATTGGATGAGTGGAAGATGATGGATGGAACGCCAAACTTTATCAAACTTATATGCCAATGAAAAAAAATACAAGATGATTTTGACTCACAAAGCAAAATGTAGAAAAAAATATTCTTGATAGCGTGCTGCTGATAGGGTTATCGTTTCTGGAGGTTCTCAGTCCTGTATGACACAATAGGAAGTGTGTGAAAAGGAGGTCTGGGCACTTTCTGGACTTTTTTATCTTTTTATCAGTCTTTAGATTTTGGAGTGGAACCAAAACTGAACGTGTCCCTCTCTGTCAGTGGCATTTTATTTTGTAGTACTTAGTGTCTGCAGCTTTTTATTTTGTATAATTTCAGTCCTATTTCCTATCCTGACAGCAGAGGTGTAAGGGGAGCAGAGCGTGCAGTGAAAGTGTCACCAGAGTGCACATCTTCAGCCAGACAATCTTGTTAGTTTTTAGGGTATAATACTGAGATCAATAGTATGATGGCACACAAGTGTCAAACTGAACCCACACAGACAGTCTTGGGTCTTACACCTTTTCAGCATGTGTGGAAATAACTACACACAGGCAGATGCAGCAATGGTGATAAAAGAAGGCTCTCTGACAACAACAACAAGCAAACCCAAAGACTGCCATAAAAGCAACAAATGTCTGATATAGCCGACTTCTAACAAACTGAATCTGTGTCAAAATAATTCCAGCAGCACAGCAGGCAAAGCTGAAAATGGCCTGAGAAAATAGCCAGCAACAAGGGGAGCTCTGTGGGGCAGCTTTGTCAGCTTGCTGACATTTGCCAAGCACAAATAAACTGTCCTGAGATTAAACCTTCCAACAGAAGCAACAACAATGGCTGAAAGCACAAGCAACAAATACTTACACTCTTCAAGCGGTCAAGTCTGAGCGCACTGGTGCAGGTAATGAGAAGAGCCAATAAAAAGGTCAGGTTACAATGAAATCCAGGTGGCTGCAAGAATGCAACTGGATGTTATTAGTCCAGCAAATTAGCAGGATAGCAGGCATTAGCTTTCACCACATAAACAGTTCATCAGTGTGAATCAATATTATACTCGTGATAACGTCGCTAGGTATTAGAAAGCTATAAATTTCCAACGGTGTTATACAAACTGTGATTTTGGTTACAATGTTTTTCTAACAAGTGGAAGGTGTCCCAAAAGAAGCTTATAAGTTTCTTTCAAGCTTCAGGCAATTCAAGAAAATATTACTTTTAATAATATAGGTTTGTTATATATAGGTCTTCAAAATGCGTAAACTTACAAAAAAATTATTCATAAGGTAAATTATGCCACTTGTACACGCATTTATTTATTTATCCATTAGACAGGTCACTGTTCCTTTAATGGAAAATCCCACCCACTCAGCATGTGACACAACAAGGAAGTTTAAACCCAACATAAAAGTAAACGCGAGTTGTTTTTCTCAAGCGGCGCTTGTGTATTTTTAACGGCTTATGAAGTAACCGCGTGTTTATGGTAATTAAGTTTTAATAGTGTTATAGTAATATCCCCACGCACCGGCAGAACAAAATGTATACATCGCTGCTGATTTGCGCTTTGACGTCACTGCTAACTCTGGGACATGCATCGTTACCTCTTGTGATCAATACTTGGCCATTCAAGAATGCAACTGCTGTAGGTAGGTCATTCCTTTAAATGACTGGGAATTACTGAAAAAGATTAATTCAGTCCAGAGCTCAGTCACGTGACACTGTGGTTTAAAATTGCAGATAAATAGAAAACAGACACACACACACACACACACACACACACACACACAGATTAATGATTTCTCTACAGATAGTTTGTTTTCTGACTCAGTTTTCTGTCTCAGCGTTAAATATTAGTGGACTTTGTCACTAGGGATTATACAGTCCACTGAATTTACGCACTTCCGCTTTCAATTTACAATAAGGAAAAAAAAACAAACAAAACTTGCAAGTATTTTACATGCTGTACTAGTACATGTCCACGCTTAAGTATTGTTTAGCCTCTTCATGCTAACCCTCTGATACACTTAATTACATTGGGAAAAGTTAAAAAAAAAAAAAAAAGGTCACGTGGGTAGATGAGTGCTAGATGAAATATAGACATCTACAGGATGAATAATCAAGCGACTACAGCTGACCACTGTCAAAAACAGGGATCCTCAAATCCAGGCCTCGAGGTCTGGTGTCCTGCAGGTTTTAGATGTGTCTCTGCTTCAACACACCTGAGTCAAATATAGAAGTCATTAGCAGGACTGTGAAGAACTTGACTGCGTACTGAGGAGGTAATTCAGCCATTTCATTCAGGTGTGTTGGATCAGGGACACATCTAAAACCTGCAGGACACCGGCTCTCGAGGCCTGGATTTGAGGATGCCTGGTCTCAAAAATAAGTGTACCACTACACTCATCTGCCAGACAAATGAGTCAACTGATGTAATATAATATTTGATATTATAATATCGATACTGTAAACATCACACCTTAGAGCTATTCAGTCGATATTTGATAAATTAGATGTTATTGTCCTAAAAGTAAAATACATACAAAGCTTTTAGAAGGTCTTATAGGTGCATAAAAGCTACAAATGGGTCATTGTAGGCCACTGGTAGATGGTTATGAGGCAACATGATGCATAATATCTAATACAGATAAGAGCTTACAGCTGTGCCTGTGGGGCACTTTTGGTTTCTCAACTCCTGATTGTGCAGGAGTTCGAGGGCAAACAAACAGTTTGTGGATTTTAGTAAAATATTGCATATGAATGCAATATGAAAAGAAAACTAATAAACAAAAAACATTATAAGGTGATGCATAATTCTTGATAAAGAAGCAGAAAATGGATTTAGCATCTGCACTCCTGTTTTCAGTCTAATATGCTTTATTTCCTCACACCTTATTTTGGTTTTCAGAAATGACACGCATGAGTTATTAAATAAAAAACAATGTCTCTAATTCTATTTAGCTGCAGACCTTAATGCTGGATTTAGTAGAATCCTGTAGTGTCAATTAGCAGGCAGTAACTGGCCACAGTCACAGCCACTGGTTCTCAAATGTTGCTCTGTAGGGTTTTGTAGGAGTTCTGGCTCTGGTCTGGGCAACATTTGCAACACTCATTGTGTTTGTTATAATTTTGTTACACATTACAAAGAAAGAAAATACATGTAGTTCACTTAAGAGTGCAACACTATAATTAATTCTCCATAAAGACAGAAGAAAATGAATGTGTGTTTTTTTCCCTTTTTCCTGTAATCATGTGACTCATGGATGGAGCTTATCCATACAGTTTGCACGACCATCAGTCTTCGATGGGAATATGAAATGGACAGAACCCGCTAGGCTTCATAGCTGCCATCACCGTGTCTGCCTGTACTCGATTTGATTTCCTTCTGGATGATACATTGGACATTTTCAAATTGAAACCAAAAATATTTCAGCATTGCTTGGGACTTATCCGTCAAGTGGATTTTCACCAAATGCACAGCTCAAAATGAAAAATGATAGAAATGGTATTCAAAACATTTTGAGCAACAGCTCAGACCTGTAGATGATTAAAGTTAACTAAAAATCTCACTATTTGATAGATGGATGCCCTTTCATTTATCAGATGTATATCGCCTCTTTTCCCTGAGGAGGATATGAAAATGAAAAATATACCCAGCTATCTGTTTTGCAAGGAGATATTTAAAGGTGTACTCTGTGAGCCACGACTATTGATCCGCCCATGCAGGCCTCTTTTCCTTTGGGGGCTTACAGAAGCAGCTGACAATAGCAGGCTAATCTCTTCCATTCACCAGAAAAAGAAAAGGGTGTAATGCAGAGTTTGATATGAAGAAAGAGAGAATTATATCCCGAGACAAGAGCAGTAACTTAAGAATAGAATATCAAGAGCGATAAGTCATAAATGATAAGAGGGGGAATATGTGGTGCTGAACACAATGAATTTAGAAGCAAGCTGGTGGCAGGCCACCAGTTGGTATTTTGATCCTCTGTGGGCACTTGGGGGATCAGTGACCAAATGCTAGAGTGTTTTCTGTTTAATACCACT
Organism: Archocentrus centrarchus; assembly: GCF_007364275.1. NCBI lineage: Eukaryota > Metazoa > Chordata > Actinopteri > Cichliformes > Cichlidae > Archocentrus > Archocentrus centrarchus. Next base: position 5,140,607 of record NC_044355.1, on the reverse strand, counting down.
GGTTTGTACTGGTCATCTTACACAAACTTTAGCTCATCAGCCTTGATTTTTAAATTTGGCAAGCGGATGTCATGAATTCACTTGCGTGCCCTACAACAAAACTCATTTGATGAGGGTTTCTGTTCATTTTTGCAGCCAAATGTGACACTGCTCGATTACCAAATGTGCAAGGTATTTCTCAAGGCTTTGTCAAATTTTAGCCCAACAGATTTTGCTAGGCACAGGGACTCCATCCCTCCACTGTAAAATGTGACTGGCAGAAGCTTCCTGCCATGGGGATAGCATTTGTTTCATTGTACAGTATATCGCATGCTGATTGATTCATTGTGTCTGCAGCGTGGAGTGTCCTGCAGTCTGGTGGCTCAGTGTTGGACGCAGTGGAGAGAGGGTGCACCCGCTGTGAAATGGAGCAGTGTGACGGCAGCGTAGGCTACGGCGGGAGCCCAGATGAGTCTGGGGAGACCACGCTGGACGCAATGATTATTAACGGGTAAACCATCGACGTGCCCTGTGCTGTTATTATTAGTACATGGTAAAAAAAAAAAAAAAGGCATTTCTAATGCAGCACAGTTAAGCAGTAAAGATTAATAACATAGAACAGAAAAATAACTTGTGTTTCTATCTAGCTCCAGTTTGTGCAGCTTTTAGGATATCTTCTTTTCCAAATCTTATGCTTTAGTAGTAGTAGTAGTTCATGCAAGTCGGAGCCTGAACAAGTACAAAATTGACTATTTTTTTTTATACATTGGAAAGTTCCTATATGTAATCAAGGATGACTTAAATCTTGACCATGTTAATTAATCTCCTGCAGTTGTCAGCATATTATTGGATTTTTATTTTTTTTTTGTGCTGCTGCTGCTGTCTATATTTTAAAAGCCTTAACTGATTGTTCTTTCCTGCAACGTGTTCTTCAATAAAATACTAAGAGTCTCAGTAGGATCTGAATGTTTGCCAATTATCATGTCCTAAAATATTACATTTACCCACTCAGGAGTTTTTATGGAAGCAAATGTAATCTCGCAGCAAAAACAAGCAGTAAGCTGTTTGTTATTTCTCTGTGGAAAAGCGCTTCAGGAAAATTGGCATTTTTTTGGCTACAAACTCATGAATACATTGTGAGGATAAAATAGTCTCTTCCACACAATCCAATATAGCCACATAAGAAATCCAGTAGGTATCACCAGCAGATGTATTGTAGCCTCTGAGTGCTACAGTCCAAACCATAAAATTTAATGTAATCCAGCAGACCAGTCTGGCAATAAATATCAGCTCTGCAAAATTGTTAAATTTTTGATACTGTGTCAGGGAGGAGTTAGCTCTGTGGAAATTCTAGAGGCTTTAGTTTCTTTTGATAAATATTAGAAACACCTTTCAGTATAATGTAGCCCATTATATTACCACTGAAAAGGGCAGACCTTAGGAATTAGCTTCCATTTGCGCTCACACTCCCAGAGAAAAGTGGAAATTCCAGGCATTTCTCTATTTGAATTCAGTTGAAGAATGCTGTGTTACAGTCAGTGCTAAGGAAGCCAGGTGTGTCTGTGCATACACTCCCCTGCTACTGAAAAACATTGTTTGGGTTCATCTCTGGGCAACTATTTATGAGGGGTACAGGGGGTTAACATTGTGAGGGCAGTGTCTGATACATGCACCCATTGTTGCAGCGTGGGCTCATTCCCAACACTAGTTTATGACTGATATATATGACTTGCAGATACTGTTTGTGCCCGGTAAACCAGAAATGATGTTTATTTTCTGCGGACTCTCTATGAGCAGTGATACAATGGAGGTGGGAGCAGTTGCAGACCTGAGAAGAATCAAGAATGCCATCGGAGTTGCGAGAGCTGTGATGGAGCACACTGACCACACATTGCTAGTGGGGGAATCAGGTATTGTTATGGTTAACATTGGAAGGAATAGTGTGAATTCCTGTTATTTGCTCAGCAACATACAGATTTCATTTGCTTAGACAGTTCCATCTTTAATCTTCAGGCAACTGCCAGTTAGTGGCCTGCAGTGTAATGCCCAGACCATAAAGAGAATAACTGTATAGCACTCAAGTCCTGGAAACAAACCATGAGTGTTGTTTTATTTCTCCATTTCCAGTAAATTAGTAGACCGGGAAGAACTTCACACTTCTCTGCGAGTAATTTTAAAAGAAACTGGAGTTTTCCCCCAGAGTGATAAATATCTTTTAAATCAAATAATGTAGCGCATATGTCAAGAAACCCTAACAATTTATACATCCTAATTGAACCGTTATTCTTCAGGGAGCGGTAGAGTCTCTTGCTTTCCTTCACAAGCCAGTGCTACAAACCTAAATGAGAGAGAATTGCCTCCAGTCCCTCCTTTGTTTGTGACCCTTTGTTTGTGTTATAACCCAAAGTCAGAGTGGCCCAGAATGTCTAACTTGACCTGAAAGTATTGCTTCTCTCTTTATAGCTTCAGTGTTTGCTGAAAGCATGGGCTTCATTGCGGAAGACCTGACTACCAACAAATCTGTGAATATTTTCACACAGTGGCTGAAGGGCAGCTGCCAACCTAATTATCGAAAGGTGCGTGCTTGTGTATTAGGCTGTTTTTTTTTTCTCACTTGTGTTGGCTACAGGCGTGCTGCTTCTAAAAGATTGATATTAAACAGGACAATTGACAAGCATACTAAAGTAGTTCATAAAAAAAAAGAAAAAAGCCAGATTTTGTGGTAGAGGTGATGCCTTACAGCGGGGGGGGGTGTTAGTTTTCTGTGGAACGCTCCTGTGATTTTCCCCAATAACTTAATAACTCAAAATCTGCAGAATAAATCAGCCGTTATCTGTCTCCAGAGGGTCCATTGTTCTATTGATCAAATTTACACCAGTTGAACAGCCCAGTACACGAAGTGTCTTGTTCAAAGTTCATCTTGACAGTTATGCAGGAATAGATAAAGCTGATCACTTGCTTTTCCCCCAAAGGCTCCTTGAAATGGTTTAAAAGAGTTTCACATTCACCTTCATGGAACAGGATATAACAGACTTTGCTTTATGAATAATGCACAGACACTTTGAGAACACATGCAAGCAGTGGTGATGAACAAACTGTTAAATATTCTGTATTAAAACACCTTTAAGTAGACTTTTTAGTCCACATGCTAACCAGAATCCAAAGTCCAAATTTCGTTAGGGGTTTTCACAGTCACAGGTTTTACAGCTGTTCATCCACCTCAAAGGGATTCCACTTACCTGCAACTTCAAAGGAGCAGACTGAACTTTTCACACCAGCCTCTACAGTCTGTTGACTCAGTCACTCATAGCAGCAGACAAGACTCCTTGAATTAGACAGGGAACCTTTTCTTAAACTACACCACGCTCTGACAGATATCCACATCTTGTTCTATGTGCCGACACACTATCCAGAGCAACTGAATGAGGTGGTCCAGTGGGTTGTCTGTGTCTCAGCAGGACATGTTTGACTACTGAAAGACAGGGAGGACTCCCCACTGTATGTTATTAAATACCAAACCACTTGGTGACAATAGTGCTGATGGTTTTATGTAATTAAATCATAGCAAATCAGAGTGCTTGCAGATCAGCATGTCTAGCTTGTGTGCCATTACAGTAATTGAGTCTCGGGATAATAGCGTTATGCAAACAGTGATGCGGTTTTCTCTTCTGTTGAAAGAATGTCAGTCCAGATCCTTCCAAATGCTGTGGACCGTACAGGCCGAAGGCAATGCTGAAATGGCGCAAGAGGGCACAGCATGCTAACGTGCACGCCCACGACACTATAGGTAGGTTTTTACCAGCTTTCCTTGAGGCACGTTATAGTTTAGTGTTTAACTACTTCATTGAGATCAGACAGGTATGAAAATGTTTAGCCATATAACGGGCCACATAAGGGAGGTTTTCTGTGTAGGTTTTAGACTTTGAATTTGTATATTCCTTATTGCTTCTACATGAATTCTCAGTTTAATGGGTTGGAGCTAGAGTTATATATTACCTATCAGTGCGCTTGGAACTACTGGGATATTTCATGGTGTGCTCAAAAAAATTTAATCAGTGTCAACACTAGCTCACACGGGAGCTTGTAATTACTTTGTCTAGCTTTTTTCTTTTTCTTTTTTTGAAACTATGAAGAGGTGGCTGGTGTTTCAGAATCAATTATTTTTTTTGCACCAGGGATGATCGCTCTTGATCGTGATGGCCGCGTGGCTGCCGGTACATCAACCAATGGACTAACTCACAAGGTTCCAGGGTATGTACACTGTGATTATTCTTTATTAATATGCAAGTTTAAATGAAGGGTTGGGATTCCAGTTTAGAACCAGAGGCGCAGGACCTTTTGTGTGTTTTTCATGTGGCACTGCACTGTGTTTACACGGTCATGTTTCCTGTCCTGCAGTCGTGTTGGGGACTCTCCTATTGTCGGAGCTGGAGCCTATGCAGACAGCTTAGCTGGTGCTGCTGCTGCCACTGGAGATGGAGATGTTATGATGCGTTTTCTACCCAGGTACCCCAACCCTTTTCTTATTAAATAAAAATAAATATAAATCAACATATAACATATATATATGTCAGAAAAAAATCTACTAAAGAACATCACCGATGTTAAAGTGATGGGGGGGAATTATATTCACTCTTTCAGTGGAGTCTTTCAGCAGATGAAAATAGGTGTATATTTATAGCAGGACACAATCTGAACTTTGTTGTTGCACCTAAAATTCTTTTAGACATGTTCACTGGTTTGAAACTTCTTTGTGCATTTATTTTCCAGCCACCTCTTAAATAAAAGGACTTTTAGGTGGCTTTTTTTTTTCCCAGAGAATATCGACATATGTGACGTGTTGATTTTAAACAGCCAGCTTTTGGCATGAGCCCCGAGCTGGAAGTGCAAAAATAGTATTATAAAGAGTAGAGGTGTGACTATGTTGCCCCAAAACTGTCATTTGTACGTTCCACAGCCGAAGTGAGATTTCACTAAAGCGACTGTTTGTTTCCAGGCTATGAGAATATAGCAGTCTCAGAAGGGTTATTTTTTTAGGCTTTATTTATCCAGGATAGTTTAGTAAGCACACATACTGTTCTTTTGAGCTGCACTCAGCTTAACAGTCAGTTACACACACACACACCTGAAGGCAACCAGTTTTCAACCAGATTGTGATTCCCTTCCAGGAACTACTGGGTGGTTTGAGAACCTTTAGAAAGCCTTTATCTAACCCCAAGGTTTTTTTTTTTGTTTTTTTTCCTACTATGTATGATTTACAAGTCTGCCTAGCAACAGGCCATTTTAAAAACAGCTGTATTTTGTGTTGCAGTGGTTCTTAAACTACTGCTTATCCATAAATTTTAAATGCTTGTCTATGATTCCTATGTAGGATACACTCCCAAAAATAATTTTTTTTGCGCAAACTCATTTGCTTGCAACAGAGTCCAGAACATAACATTCAAGATCGTATTTCTCCTGTCAGAATAATCCACTGAGGAACAAGGCTCTTGCAAAAATTTCCATTTAAAAACCCCCATACTTTCACCGAGGTCAATTATAGGAAATTTGCAGTGTGTCACTCATTGTTTTGTACAGTTGACCTAAGGCTAATGGAGTTAATAGCACCAGCAGTGTCTGAATGGAGCAAATAATTTAAAAGTAATGGTGCATTAACACAAATTCCCCTCATGTTAATTTTTGTGCATGATGTTCTTGTATACCAGAGTGAGGCAGGGAACTTTTTCCGTTTTTAACTTATTCAGTATTTATTCAGGTTATTCCATTATTTTTATCCCATGCTATGATTTGAACTGCATCACTGTCATGATCCTGGTTGGAGCCCCTGACAGCACTTGTTAGTTTGCCTCATGTGTGCTCCGTGTAATCCTGCCAACAGTTACTTGGCCGTGGAGTTGATGAGGGCCGGGGCCGATCCCTCAGCAGCCTGCAAGTCGGCCATTTCCAGAATCAAGAGGCATTACTCTGAGTTCTTTGGAGCTATCATATGTGCTAACACAACAGGCCATTATGGTGAGTGTTTGAGTTCACAAATATAAATCATACAGCTTCTTGCCGAGGGTACTGACACAAAAACTGGCACATGCATGAATAAAATAGTAAAATTCACTTAAAGGTTTATCGTAAACATGTTGGGGAGGGAGATGATCACAAGGCAGTCCTGTGTAAATTAGGCCTGAACAGATATAATTTCTGGGACTGAAGAGTAAAAAATCTTAATAAAGATCAGGCATTACTGAAGCAATCTTTTGGTCCAAGGGTTTAACTAGACCGCAGCAACATTAAAGTTAAATGAAGCCATCTTCTTTTCTGGAGTTTGTCTTTTACCTTTTACTGATGAGCTCCAACAAAATTTGTTCTACCCTAGAAGTTGTTTTGCTCTCAGGTCAACCACCGCAAAGTCTGAAATTAGAGTGCCAGCTAAAGCAGCACACCCTTCATCTTTCCTCCTACAAATAAGTCAACCTTTTCATCTTTTAAGTAATGTGTCTGTTTACCCTATATCCACAATGTTTTTCTCACCACCTGCACACAAACTTCCTTTGGCACCACAGAAAATGAGGTCTGAATATAATGAGACACCTGGATGAACAGATGTTAACAGGTTATAAGAATTCTCATTGTCAGACAGCATATGCATTTAAAGCTCACATTTCATGTCGCAGCTAAATGGGATCTTAATGAGAAAGGGTTAGAAAGGTTTGTGTTCCTGTAGTACTTCAATTTTTCTTTCATCTCTTCAGGTGCAGCCTGTAACAAAGTCCCTGGCTTCACTCAGTTCCACTTCATGGTGGCAAACTCCCAGACAAACACGCCGATCCTAAAATCTGTCGATTGCTTTTGAAAGATGTATAACTGTATATGCATATCTTTTAAATTAACAGCATCCATGCAAGTTCATGATAATTTATTTGGTAAATAAAATCAGTTTTAACTGTTTATGCTTTTGCCTTTTTGGATTCATTTACATTTAAAAACAATGTCTTATTAAAAGGTGAACATAGAATACAAAATAATTGGAAACACATCTATATCCACTATATATCCACCCTGTTTCTGTATCAAGCTATTTTTTTCGTAAACACTCGATTCAGGGGTTTAATTTAGGAGCAATCAAAGACATTAGCAACCGGGTAGGATGGAAACCCCAAGTCTGTTCTCAGCCCACTGGAAAAAGCCACACTGTTTACCCTTTTGAAAGCTGCAGGTGTAAAAATTCCGGCCATTGTTGGGTCCTAGTTTCAGAACAGTCCTCATTAAACAGCGTTTCCCGTGGTGACATAAAGGGAAGTGCAAGTCTGCCCACTGCAACAGGGAAAATAAAGTTTGGTTAGCTTGGATGTAAAGCTGTAAACTTTTATTCCAGTTATTTAAGTGTTCTCTGAACATACTGCTAACATGTTGTGCAAAGACTAGAAAAAAGCAATGCCAAACAGATAAGCTGCCTTCCACTTTAACCTCAAAGAAGTTGCACTTAGTCTCTCTGGGTAGTGAGCAGGAGTAGAACTGTCGTCCCTTATTCTCCCCCTCCTTGTGGACCACTCTGAGGACAGCTGGGCGACGATGGGATGCACAGCAAGGGGCACTGGGACTGAGAGGCATGGAGGTTGCACGGCTTGTCGCTTCCATTTTGTGGGTACTGACAGGAGTACAGAGACGGTGTCAACGGTTTGAAATGCACTGAAAATGTAACAGCAAAAGCTGTCACATGAACACCCAATTAGCAAACGAACCATTTTGTGTTGATGTGTGTTGGAAAATCCTGCATATGCCTGGGATAGTACTATGCCTATCCATCTGAGTTTTTTCTTTTTAAGTGTTTGAAAATCTCACTCATTTTACTGACGTTGCAAAAAAATAAAAAAATAAAAAAAAAAACCTTGCTTATTAAAAACTCTTCCATGAATATCCAAGTAAGAGATTCACTCACCCTGAGTTGGGGGCTCCATTTTGAGCATTGTTACTGGGAAAGGGACTGTGATCAATTCTCATTTTCTTGGATGGGTGACTGTAGGAGGCCAGTGATTCCCCATCGGAGAGCTCGGCTCTTTGCTTCTGCCAGCCACCAGAGGCATAATTGGGGCTTGTTGTCCCTTGGCAAACACTGTATTTATATAAACCTTCTTCTGCCGCCAAGGAATTCAAATGACTGTCGGCTTGGGAAAGCGGGACTTTTGCAGACTTTGGCTTCTTGCTTAAGTCAGAGAAAACAAGGGTGGAAGTCCCAAACGCAGACCTCCAGTTGACTTTGAGCTCCTCTTGTGGTTTCTTGAAGGCAGTGCAGGGATATTTAATCAAATCAGTGGTGAAGGGTGATGCTTCAGCGCTAATGTCATCTGTGTGGACTGGGGAGATGGAGACAGAGAGAAACTCAATTCACGTTCAGCAGCTGCAGCTCATTCTGATGCACCCACTGCACCCAGAAAAATGCAGGTTGTTGTTAGTTTTAAGTGGTTAGCTTGCCATAACATTTATCAGCAGGCAGTATATGGCTGTGCCGTGTAGTCAAATGAAATGTCACACAATCCGTGGTGCTGAAAATGCCCTCGTACAAAATTCTGTCAAATGAACCACCGTATCAAAAGCTTTAAAAATGTTTTCAGTAATGGACTGTGAGGCCTGACATAACAGTCATTAACAGGGAACTGAATAAATATCACTCTCCGGTCCCTCAAAAGCTGCCATTAAAGTGCCCTTGAGCAAAGCCCTCAACCCCCAACTGTTTCAGTGGATATGCACAGGGGTCCACGGTGGAAGTTGCAAATGTATAAATGTGCATATGCAAATCAGGGTATTGCTGGAAGAGCAAGTGTGCTCAGTCAGCTTTCTATGGAGAAATAAGTATCTTATTCATTTAAAGCAACCTAAAATATGCCACCACGCTCCTTACTTCCTCACACATGTTTATTAAACAGCGCAGATGGGCTTTGACATATGTGACGTAGACTTTTAACCTGGTTAAAACTCAGATGATTACATTGGATTGAAGGATTTACACCTACCCACTCACCCATTTGAAGCGGGAAATATTTTGCTATCTAATAATACTGGACTTAAGGGGGTTTGTTTTGGTGATGATGAACAGAAGAAAGCCTCAGTTTTCTAATTCAACTGTAATATTACAAAAAAAAAAAAGCCTCAGCAATGCATCGATGTCCTTGAAGCTCAGCATAAGAACGTCAGGCAAAAGTCGTTCAGCTATTAATTAAATAACTTTGAAATTTGGCAGTGTAATCTTAAGGAAACACATATACGAACTAACCCTTCAACTGTAGCTCGTATGCTGCAACAGTGACACTACAAGGACATTTTCTTTCAGACACTTAATGGCCGAATGACAGACGTGCTCATTATCCGTGCTGCAACATACAAACGCACACAGAGAAGCTGCGACGCCTCGCTGCAGTGTCGTTCCGTCTCTTTTTCCCATTTTTACTGAAAAGTGCTTAAGCGTCACTGTCTGTACAAGATATCATTCAGCTAAACAGCAAAACTACAGCCACTGTTTTATCTCTTGTTAGCAAAGACATTTTATTCGCTCCAGTTGAGTGACTGTAAAGACAGAACATTTCACTTACCCTTGGGTCTTGGAGTGAGGCAGGCATCACACGCTGTTGCTGTTGGCTGGTTGATGAGTGTGCAGAGTTGACAGGCCCAGTCCTCCTCTTCTTTCTTAGCCACATTATCACTGGTTCTGTTGTTATGGGTCCAACCAATCAGACTGTTCCTGACTGGAAGCTTACTAGATAAACAGGGAAAAATAGGGAAGCGATGATGATTAGAATATACCTCTGCGGCTTTTACTGTTTTCACAGACACACATTTAATACATTAGTAAAATGTGAGTCACATTTGTCTTGAAACAGAGATAATGTTGCAAATGTTGAGAATGAATTTGAATCACCGCCTCTCTAAAGTGGTTTCAAAAAAGAAAAAAGAGCCATTATATAGTGTATATAGTTTATAGAGTGTATATATACACATGGTGCTTAACAAATTTATTAGAGTACCACTCAATGTAAGGTTTATGCTACAGGTGCCCTAAATTAACAGTGTTAAAAATCTTTTACGTTTGCGCAATGGCTAATCCACCAGTATGTGCAACTCTGGCATCTTTTATTTAAGCTCTTTAATTTATATTTTTAATGCTGGACTATAATCATTGTTGTTATCCATGAATCTTCAAATTTACTGTTTAAAAAAAAAAAAAAAAACCCACAACAGAAGAAAATAGCACTTTTTTATTATTAAGATGCCAAAGTACAGTTATTCACTTGCATTGCCCCGTGTCCCGGAGACTCTGGCATCTTTCATTTAATGATATACAAGGACATTATTGAGACAATAGATATGAAATATCCACAAACAACTAAAATGGTTGTTTGAAAGAGATTTCAATTAGCATCTTATTTAAGAAATAATGGGAGGTCAGAAAGAGACCTTGTATCAGTCATGAGTGGGTGATAACGATGCTAATGATGATGATGATAATGACATATTTATGAATCCAGTTTCCTGTTTTTTTATTAGCTTTTTGGAAAAGGTTGATAAATATGTGACAGACATTTAAACTTTGTTGGAGGCTTGATGTGAAGGTGCATTATGATTCTGTGCATAATGGACCACAAAAAATGCCAGCACACATTCATCCATTATAGATTCAAAAGAATGCGTCACTTTATTAAGCTAAGTCCAGAATTTGTGTATCTTTTGATTATGTGCACACATAAAAAAGAGTTTGATAACTTCTGTTCAAAAAAAAAAAAAATATGAGTCATTGGGGCAGCTTAGTGGTAGAGCAGGCGACTACGTATGCCGTGAGGCAAAAAGTAGGCAGTGCAGGTTCGAGTCCCGACCTGTTGCTCTTTGCTGCGTGTCTTTCCTGTCACTCTAAAAACTGTCAATAAAGCCACTGTGGCCAAAACAATAATAATGAGTCACATGATTACAACAATTCCATCATAATCAGATGTCGACTTCTACCTGAGCAAATAATTGAAGTTCAAGCAGAGGATGGAGATATGCAAGAATGTGTTTCATATAATTGCTCCAAGTGTACATGTTAGTGCTCTGACATAAAGCTCAACTATGTTTGACAAGAGGGTAAATCTGCAGCGCCAACAGTCATGGAGGAGCAAAGTAGCGGCGGCTTTCGGGAAACTTCTCACAGATTGCTTCATCAGCTGTGTAATGCGTTGTAAGGGCTTTAGACTCTAACCCCTCGCAAAGCTTTGCTCAAACACAGCCCAGGAGGTGTTGAGCCTGCGCCCTGTCTGGCAAACACAGCCTTATATGCGCATTAATTTCCCTCATAACACTTCCCACTCCCTGCCAAGCCCATCTGCCTGCAAAGATGGCCTCTCTAAATTTGAACATATTATCTAAAAGAGCTCTGGAACTTTATGAAAAGACTAGCTTTTGAAAAATGACACCTAGCTTTACTATTCTGTGCTGGTGAAGCATTTTTAGCAAGTTAGTGGATTACAATTTCAAATTCAAAGCTAGAAATTGTGTATTAGAAAGGGAGTTGTGGCCTTACTCTATCATTGGAATATTTCCACTCATGTTATAGTTCTTAAATTCCCATGTTCCCAACCTTTTTCTTCCCACCAAAAACCTGCTGGATGGACTCAAGAATCCTATTCATCAAAGCCGCCTCCTGTCTTCAAATGTGTTCAATTAGAACTCATTTGAAGTTTTAGCTGGTAATGTCATAGTGTAAAAGATGGACATCGTCCACTTTCTGAAGTCCCTTTTCGAAGCATTTTTACTGTCACCATCTTGGATGCAACAAACAAATGTGACTGGCTAATGTTTGTTATTAATATGTTGTTAGCCAGCGAGCAAACTGTTTCATACCTTTTTGACACACAGCATGATCAGACTTTTTTTTTTAAGATTGGAATTTTTATGTCTTCACCAGGACTGGAAGTCTTTTTGCACATGAGCTGAACTCAATTCTGCTCTCAGTTCTGCACAGCCCTCCACACCAGCCCCAGTTTCTCATGTGGCCCATGGGGAAATTTACTTGCCCACCTCTGCCCTTTTGCAACCGCAGCTATCGCCATCTAGTGGCCTTCAGGTGGAATGCAGGTTTAAAGCACTTCCACATGAAAAGCTACGTCCATATTTTATACAGTCTGTGATCCTTTCAAGGATAAACCTTAGTTTTAACAAGCTGTTTAAACCACTTTTTAAAGCATTTTTTTTAATGCTTTTGACTTTTACTTATCTATTTAAACAGTATCTCTGTGGTATACTGGCTCATGTTTTTGCCTTACGGGATCCTTAGTTCAATTCTGGGAGGAGACACAAACCCTGTCTCAGGGGGTCCCAAACTGGTATGCTTCTAGTGCCGGTCCAAAGCCGAGATAAATCCAGGGTAAAAATCTGTGCCAAATCAAACATGCAGTTGCTATGGTGACCGCTTGGGAAATAAGGGTCTACTTAAATTAAATATGCATTTATTTGTGCTATTTCTAGACCTTATCCATTGCTTCAAGGTGTTAGTTTTTTTTTATATGCATATTACTGGTGACAGTTTTCAAGAACAAGGGTGATGTACAGAGCTGTTGGATAAAGTTGATGAGCCATGAAGATATGGTTGAAGATCGGTTAACAGAGGTGATGATCAGCGAGCAGCAGTATGGCTTTATGCCAAGAAAGAGCACTATAGATACAATGTTTTGCTTTGCAAGTGTTGATGTACAAGTACAGAGATGGTCAGAAGGAGCTGCACTGTGTCTTTGTGGAAAGATTACTGCATGAGGGAGTCAGGAGTGACAGAGAAGCATGTGAGGTTGGTGCAGGACATGTGCAAGGACAGCGAGACAGTGGTGAGGTGTGCAGTAGGAGTGACAGATGGGCTCAAGGTGGGGTGAGAATACATCAGGGATAGGCTCTGAATCCCTTCTTGTTTGCAATGGTGATGAACAGGTTGACAGATGAGCTCAGGCAGAAGTCTCCATGGACTATGATGTTTGCAGATGACATTGTGAGAGTAAAAAGCAGGTGGACGAGTGCCTGGAGAGGTGGAGGTATGCTCTGGAGAGAAGAGGAATGAAAGTCAGTAGAAGCAAGACAGAATACATGCGTGTGAATGAGAGAGAGACAGGTGTAACAGTGAAGATGTAAGAAGGTGAGGCATCGAAGGTGGGTGAGTTTAAATATCTGGGGTCAACCATCAAAAGCCACAGACAGTGCACAAGAGAGGTGAAGAAGTGGCAAGTGTTTTGGAGACAAAGTTAGAGAGGCAAGGCTGAGATGGTTTGGAAGTGCACAGGAAGGGACAGTGGATATATTGGGCAAATAATGTTGAATATGGAGCTGTCAGGCAGGAGGAAAAGAGGGAGACCACAGAGAAGATTCATGGATGTAGTGAAGGAGGACATGCAGAGGGTTGGTGGGACAGAGGGGGACGCTAAAGATAGGGTTAGATGGAGGCAGATGATCTGCTGCGGCGACCCCTGAAGGGAGCAGCTGAAAGGAGGAGGAGGAGTTTCAGGAATCTGTCTGTGCACTTCCTGCTGCAGAAGTGCCCCTGCTCTGCAGCAGGGAGCGCTAATCCCCTGGATGGATATCACTGATATAAAGTATGCACTACATTGTTGAGAAAAGGCATAGTAAATGCTTATCCTAATCTCAGTCTCAAAGTTAAAACATAATTGGTGGCAGATATTTTTCCAACCTTCAAAGGAGCAGCCCTTAAAGAAATAAAGACAGAACCTACTGAGTCATAAAGGTGTACAAGGATTTGTACCTGATGTTCACACTGCTGGGATCTCCTTTCTGACAATGCTCGCAGAAGTAAGTCATCCTGCCGTTATCTCCAAGCCGACAGGCTGTGATGACATGAAAACACTGGCCACACTGGGGACGCTTGTAGACTTTGTAATGTTTGTAGAGAGGAGAGCCAGATTTGCGACACTGACAGAGATGAGGAGGGCACACAAGATGATATAAAAATACAAGGATAAAGAAAACAGAAAAAGATTACCTTTCCTTACTGGTCTGTTATGTATAGGAAGGAATATTTGTTTTTCTGTTCTCTAGGTAGCGGGGCTTTGGTTTTTGCTCTCCTTTCTTGGCAAAATAGGATTTTGAGTTAATCTATTCTTGCAAGTGACTCTAAATGAGGTGGCAGCTAAATACCCAATTTAAATGTGCACAGATCAACATAAACCCGTACAGATCCCACAGACCAACTTCTGATTTATGCCTAACCTTGTAAAACAGAAGAGTGAAATCACGAGTCATTTTCACCAAGTGGCGAATCTGTTCGCCTGTCAGCTGCTGAACCTAAAAAAGAAAAAGCACATTTAGTTACAGTTTACAAAAGGGAGAGCAAACCTTATTTGTATTGCCTTTCATTTGAAAACAGAGACAAATAGCGCATCACAGGCAAAATCAATACTACAAGCACATAAACAATAAAGCAGCAGATGGGAATGAGAAAGACTGTTTTAAACTGATGCAATGCAAAAAAAATATCCAGGCAGAAAGAACCTGACTGTGGCTCCGACAGTGTATAAAAACAGTACTTGTTGCTCTTTCAGGACTCCTAGGGGCTTGGTAATAGAGGAGAAGCTCATAAAGATTCAGTGGTCCCAGAAGAAGAAGAAGGGTTGCAAAAGTCCTCGATTAATGTGTGCTATATTCTTGCATCCTATCTAAAACTTTCTAAGGAGGGCAAAAATTCATTTCAGATTGGAGCCCCTAGTAATATTTGAGTAATAGAAGTATTCATGCTATAAAGCTCTTTTACCTGCAATAAATAGGTAACTCAAAAATTACACCTTTCTTGTATAGTTTGCCTACAAAATAAAAAAAAATATTCCCAAAGAGCTATGTGACATATTGGATCCTTCACAGTTCATGTAATATCATTTCCACATCAAGATTAGAAAATATTTTATTCATGTTTTAGGATAAATATATGCTATAACTCACAGAGAAAACCCTTCTCGAGTTGCAATAAGGACCGCGTACATTCATGAAAGTAAAAAATATTTCCATTTGCAAACTGCACAGAGGGAAAGGCATATCCGTGCTGCAATGCGCTTGTTTGTCTTTCCCCTATTTTACCCTCCTCATTGCGATGCATCACTCAATAATACACGGGCTTAAACTTTTTCTGAGAGAGTTGTCTTGCATTTTTATCCATTTTTTTTTTTTTGGTATTCCTCTGCTGAACACAATCCATCATCTTTTCCATACCTTCACGGCTGGGTGAAGGCCAGAGTCAAACAGGGCTTCGTTTTTAATGATGTTTCCGACTCCCGGCATGACGGCTTGGTCAAGGAGAACATCGCAAAGCATCCTGCTACTCTGGCTCCTCACTGCTTCCTCTGAGCGGGAGAAGCTGAACTTGGAGGAGCATATATCTAGACTCTCCATGGCCCTAACCCTCTGCTCACAGCCCTCTGTTAACCTGCAAACACACAGTTGTAGTACTGGAAAAAGGTAGAAAATTTATGGAGACAGTTATTGAAAGTGTGCCACGAGGTCAACTGGTGCTCTCAAGGTTACACTTTTCAAAATTGTTTCTTTCATATATTCTGTATGGTTTGTTTGTTTGTTATGAGATGGAATAGCATAGGTGAAACCTTCAGACAGAAGAAATAAATGTGTGTCTGGCTGCTGAGCAGTACAACAGGACCTTACAGTCAATGGTCAGGACAAATGTTGAGCCAAAAAGGCTGCGTTTTTCATGCAACAATGGCCACTGTCTTCAGACAGCCCAATATAGGACATACTCACTCAATGAGACTCATACCTCAAGGTGAACTCCTGTCACCTCAATCTATCTAGGCTGGGCCGGTGTCCCCGTTACCTTATTTCCACTGTGCTGTCAAAGAAGCACACTATGTCGTGGGTAAGGTGTATTTCCAGCACGGGAGCGGAGTCCTTCCCAGTCCTCCTCTCATCGGGGTTTATACGCAATGATCCATTCATTCCAAAGTGAACTCTGGAGGATGAGAGTAAGAAAAGAAAGACAAAAAAAAGAGAAAAAGACAAACACCATTTAAAGACAGCACGTCTCGGTTCTTTTAACACTTGACACCAGACGACAGAAAGTTGGCCTTGTGGATGGAGAGTCTGCTGTGCAATAAATAAGCCTGGGAGACACCTCTAACTGCTTGCCCACATCGGTTCATTTACATAGATATGAATCCATCCGTCCCATGATGTGGGATGATTATATTAAAATACTATTTTAATTTAAAAATAAAATAACATAGGTACATTTACAGTTGCATTACATGAATGAATATGTTGCTGTTGATGCAGTTATATCTGCTGTATTTAATATCTCTGAATTAGATCATTGTAACCACATCAGTGTAATGAAGTATCTGGATGTTTTTATATTTGATTAATGGAGTTGAAAACCATTTGGTTCTATAAAAAAAAGAATTATCCATATTGATGATTTCTCCTGACCACCATTAAAGGTAAAATGCAAAAATTACAAATGAAGGTTTGAACATTGTGATGTGTACCAACAAAAAACACACAAACCAATCGATGAATTGCTTTAATATAAGTGAAAAATTATCTTAGCTTTACTGCAATCACAAAAATTCATCATATTTTTTGGTAGTACTTATAAAAGCTGTAAGTTAAGCTTACTTTATGACTGCTTAGCTCTAGGATTATACAGGTTATTCTCATTGGCTCACGATTTATGATTGACAAGTTGTTAGCCAATGAATGTGCATTCTCACAATCAGACCTGCACCACTCACTCTCATCACATTCAATATGGGACTTCAGAAACCAGTGGGTGATGTCACAGCAGCTACATCCATCTTTTATACTAGTTACGACAGCAGTGCCTGATCATATAATTGTATTCATATTGCGAAGTGTACACATTTTGTTTACAGTGGGGTCCATTAGCTCATACGGACCTTGTAGGATGAGTCGCTGGGTTGTCCCGCAGAATATACTCACAGGGTTGTATATGGTGTCTATAGCTATTATATACATGTATTTTAATCAAAGAGCATGAGGCTAATCTTTTCAGAAAAAAAGGCTTTCCCTTTGAAACGACACAACTGTCAGTTTTCCAGAAACACTTGAACGCAGCATTCATTGATGGGGTCGCTCTAGTCTAGACTCCCCGTCCAGCGCGCACACAAACTGTTAATACTGGGAAAAAATAAAAGCTGTCTACCTTACCTTAAAGCTCGTAGACCAAAGTACATGAAGAGCTCCTTTCCCAGGGTTTCCACACCGGTGTACTGGCAGCCACAAAAATAGTGGAAAGCGTTTGTCTCGGAGCTTTTTTTCTGTACAAGGATGTAAGCCAGTTAGCAGCAGGGGAAAAAAAAAGCACAGGCACAGCTTATCTTTGATCTTCTTTAATAACAGCTAGGTGACTAGCAACCTACAGGCCTAATTTGCTACATAACTTGTTCCTCCGTGACATATCATAAGGTTACTTACGGCTGATGTTGTCATACTGCCTCTGATCTCTTTCACTTTCTGTCCTCTCTGGACTTTTAAGCGGATTTTCTCTCCGTTTAATGTGCATCCCGGCCCTTCAACCATTTTCTATTTCGAGATATACAATCAAACTGCGCGTCAACACTTCAAAAAGTTTGTTGTCGCGTTCATTTCCCGCCACAACATTCAATTTTGCGCATGTGTGCCACGGCTTGCACCCGGAACTTGGCAAGCGTTAAAGGTACAGTAACCTATTTTTCCATAGGAGGATGGGTATCAAAAAGCTTTCTTGTGCACATTTATATAGACATAAATATATATTAAAAGATTATGTAAGTATTTATTTGCTATATAATTAATTCCTTCCCACTCTATCTTCATTCTTTCAAGGTATTTGCTATTTTTTCAGGAGTATTTAAAAAATTTAAGTGAATAAATTCTTAAGAGACTTGAAAGAAAAGCTCAAGATGACTCATTTCTCCTTCTAGGACTGAAATGCTCTTCCTCCCAGCCCCGCAATAATGCCCATGTAACAAAAGACATGAATAAAAAGAAAACAAATAAATAAACCAAACAAGAGCAGATAAAAAAAGTAGTAGTAGCAGATTAAGATCAAGTTACACAGCAATATATAAGGAAGCTTATAATTAATTAACAGCTAGAACACTAAAGAGATACGTGCACATCAGTGGATTAATTAATTGTGATCCAATAATATCTGTACAGTACTGTATATGATTCTGGCCATTCTGCACGATGCTTAGGTGCTTTAAATAAACTTGGATCATACAACTTGTGGCCTGTCACTTTTCACATAAATTACGGCCATTGTTTGCTAAGCCAGTTTTCTGCACCGATTTTATTTAAAGATTCCTGAGATTTTATAAAATTTCATATTTTCCGATGGGGAAATTTCTAACGTAAAAAATCATCTTGTGTAAATTTAGAAGTGAACACGGAACAAAAACAGCAATGTGTTTCCGACTTTTCAAAATGTATGTTGCACATTCATAGAGAGAGCGATTTCATTCATTTTTCACTTGAGGGCGCTAGAGTACCGTTGCTGCACCAGCAGAAACGCAGGCGCATATTTTCTGGATTACAAGCTGTAATTTAACGTTTCTCCGGATAAACTGATAGCTCATTTGTTCAGCTGAGGTTTTTTATGTGAAGTTTAATAAAACAAACCATGAAAAAGGCTAAGAATAAGGAGAAAGTATCAGTGCTGTATTATAATTTGACTCATTCTTGTCTCCCAACACGTCCATGAAGCTATACCATCATCCAAGGTTAAATTTGACTGCCTTTTGTGAGTTAACTGGCTTACCTTCAGCTGTTCATTAAGGTGTCTGACTGACTTTCAATGACAATTTCCATCATTGTCTGATAATTTTCTGCATGGCTTGCCTTCATAATTGCATCAACTTGTTTGCTCTGCAGTTTTACCACCCAGAAACCCTTCTGTGGGCCCAGATAAAAATAGATGCTCCATGCTCTCCAGCCAAGTGTACAGCCATGCTGTCCTTTTAAAAAAGCAGCACTCAGCAATAATGTGTATTAGAATCTGAAGCTGCTCTTGTGCATTGGCTCCGAGGGGTGCAGAGTATGTGAAACTAGGTCTCAACCTCTCATCCGCTCTCCTTCCACAGGACCTATAAAATCAACATGGATCTGCAGAGATTTATGCTCCCACATAGTGAAACATATTAAAGATGACAGAGATTACATTCCTTGGAGATTTTGGACCATAATGGCATGATAACCTCACAAAGTTGTTGCAGATTTGCCAGCTGCAGCAACTTTCACATCCACGATGTGAATCTTATGTTCCACCATGTCCCAAAGGTGCTCTACTGGATTGAGATCTGGTGACTGTACAGGCCATTTGAATACAGTAAGCTCACTGTGCATTATCCTGCTGGAGGCAGTTATCAGAAGATGGATACACTGTGGCCATAAAGGGATGGACATGGTCAGCAGCAATACTCAGGTAGGCTGTGGTGTTTAAAGAATGCTCACTTGATTCTAAGGGGCTCAGAGTGTGGCAAGAAACTGTCACCCACACATTACACCACAGCACCAGCCTGCACCATTGAACTAGGCAGGATGGATCCATTCTTTAAAACTCTTTAAACCGAATTCTGACCCTTCCATCCAAGTGTGGCAGCAGAAATCAAGATTCATCAAGTTTTTCCAGTCTTCTATTGTCCAGTTTTGGTGAGCTTGTACAAATTTTCCTAATCTTAGCTGACAGGAGTGGCACCTGGTGCGGTCTTCTGCTGCCGTAGCCGATCTGCTTCAAGGTTTGACATGTTGTGCTTTCAGAGAAGCTCTTCTGCATACCTTGGTTGCACCAAGTTGTTATTTGAATTACTGTTGCCTTGCTATCAGCTCAAAGCAACCTGACCATTCTCCTCTGACCTCTGACATCACCAAAGCATTTTAGCCCGGAAAACTGCAGCTCACTGGATATGTTCCCTTTTCTGGACCATTCTCTGCAGAGATGGTTGTGTGGGAAAATCCCAGTAGATCAGCAGTTTCTGAAATACTCAGACCAGCAAGTCTGGCCATTTTCAGAGTCACTTAAATCAACTTTCTGCCCCATTCTGATGCTGGGTTTGACCTTCAGCAGGTCGTCTTGAAAACCACCAACCAACATCTTGTTTTGTAACTGTTTACAGCACTGAAGTAATACTGCTTATTTCTGTATTCATCATAATTTAAATAAATTCGCTGCCCTTGTAATGCCATCAAGGGCAGACTAATATTGTACAACAAAACATTTTTTTTTCCATTTTATTCCATTTGCATGTCACTCATCGCCTTTAAATACTCCATAAACACTGGTTCAGTGCATTTTATTTACCATACAACCTGCTAAAAATTAATATGTCATATTTGTAAGGCAACTATGCTGTCTGTTTCCAGTTGTAACCAAAACACAAATACTGAATTGTCCTCTTATGTTTGTATTGTTCTCTGTCCTTTTGTGCCGTTTCTCTCGCCTAACTTTGTTTATCAAAGTGATGACCTTTGAAACATGCCGCCGGCAATCCAAATTTTTCTTCTTCTTTTTTTTTTTTATCTGCTGTGAGATCCAATCAGTTACATCTGCTTTGACTACAAGGACAAAAACAACAGACAGACAAACAGACACTGTAGTCCCTAAAAGTACAGCAACAGAAACACAACATTCCAGGTGTTAGATGATAATAGATGCATGGCCAGAAGACTGATTACCACTGGGACAAAAATGTCAAGCTGTGTGGAGATAAATGCATCAGGCTCTGAGCCAAAGTGAATCTTCACACGACTGTGAGCACACAGCACAGACGTGCATTTGAACATGTGCAAGTTTGTGTGCGTTTTTGTGAGTCCTTCCATGTGTAGAGAATTCCACACCTGATATTGTAGGCCAGCTCCCTTATTTCATACCTACTGCATGTCTTTATGTAAATGTAGATAGGGGGGGGGGGGGGGGGGGGGGGGGGTCACATTTCACGTCACCCATTCATTCATATGGATTCATATGAATGGGTGAGTGTGTCCAAACTTTTCACTGGTACTGTATGTATGTTTAATGTCAATTGTTTTTATAAGATGGAGACAAAATAAAGGTGTTGTTTAGAACTCTCATGTGCCTTGTGTTTGTTTTAGAGGATTAATTGTATGCACAGGTGTAAGATGTAATCAATACAAGCATGACATGCTTGCTCAGCATCCAAACTTCATTAAACTGGTATAAGGCTCCTAATGGAAGGAGAAAATTATCTTGTGGCATACAAAAATCTTCTCATTCCCCCTAATAGTCTCTCCTTAATTGCCCTAATGAGTCTCCTGATTTTTAAATAAAATTTGGGGATTGCGTTTTGTGTGCAGCTGTTCTTTTTATAATGTGTATGTAATTTTATGTGTTCTTTTGTGTACACAATTTTGTACTTTCTCACAGATGTGAATGAATATATATTTCCTGTGTGCGCTTGTACTCATAAGCTGTTTGTGTATGTGTGTAGGATGCCTTAAGGATGTTAAAACAAATAATTATCCTGCATGTCTGTGTGTCTGCGTTGCTGTGTGATGAATTCTTGACGATGTCTAAGGTGAAACAAGCTCCACTTCGTAGAAGGAAAATCTAGAACCCACTTAACTCCTGAGAAATGAAGCATAACGTTTTATAAAGATGACCTGATTATTAACTTGCAGTGCATGAGTAATAAGTTCAGCAAATTCAGCATATTAAATGAACTATTTTTGTACTTACAGGCCAGAAAAAATGCATTAAAAAACTCATTCATAATCACTCATAATATTTTCTGTATGATAAACACCTATATGTCTTTGAAAGCTGCAGCTAGGTCCATAATGTGTTGAACAAATACACATTTTCGTATAGTTTTTCCTCCGTACACCACCACAGTGGATTGTGAATCAAACAGTCATGATGTGATTAAAGCGCAGACTTTCAGCTTTAATTCAAACAACTTATTTATACTGTTCATGATTTACAGCCATTTTTATAAATACTTCATCATTTTCTGAGACCCAGCTGTCTCAGATTTGCAGCATTTGGCTTGATCTGAGCAGAGAATACAGACCTCAATTCGTCCTGCTACAACTATCACAGTCACATCGTCAGTAATACCTGTCCATGCCATAGTTCGACCATTACCGATAATATGGTATGCTTTGAAGACATCCCGCAACCATATACATCGGCACTGACACGCCTACCTCCTCCAGAGTGATCCTGCTTTGGTTAAATGTTGAGTCGACTTTCTTAACCATGGAAATAATTCTGTCATCCTGTGCTTTAGTCGTCCTCTTCTGCCTGTCTTTCAGGCCTTTTGGTGTTGCTGAGCTGGCGAGTAGATTGTCCATCTCTTTGATACATTCATTTTTTCAGCATCTCTTTGTCTTTGTCTAACATATAAATGTACCTCCAGAAAAGTATTTACAGTATATGTAAAAGGACAGTCAAGAATTTAGAAAAATAGGGCCGTACTCCTCAGACTCCGTGGCGTTTATGTTTCCTTCTCTAAAAAAGTTTCATTGCATGAAACTGCATGTGAAGCAAAAATGACAGTTGTTTCTTTGGTGGAGAGAAGCTTAGCTGCAGATGGAGATGCGTTGCTATGCAACTGGGATTTCAAAAGTACTTGCAGCACCAGGGTCACATTTCAGTGTCTGTCTCCTCCTGGCTGGCAGGAACTGAGGACTGCTAATAATGCTATTTTCAAAGCATCTCACTTGCAGCCACCCAAATTTGAATATATATAAACTGCGACAGCAATATTTACAGTTTCATTTTTTTTCTCTTATATTATTCACGAACTAAAGCGTTTTCCTTTCCTTTTGTCACTTCTCAGTCACACATTATCAGGCTAGAAGTATGCAGTGTACTAATGTGGACAATCTGAGACTTAAAGGTTAATTAAATGATGTTACCAGATGAGATATAGAATAATAGGATAAGCATCTAAATGAAAATGTAGAATGTGATGGAAATAGAAAAGACTGGTGACATTATGCTTAAAAATATTTTTATCCTCAGAAATTACAAAGTACAGTAATGTTTTTTTCCTTACTTCTTTATTAACCAAATACCCACATATACTGTAGCTCCTACTAATCTAATCAGCATGATGTATTAATGTACTTCATATATAATGGTTCATTGTATCATTTTAGAGGATTTTTTTTATAGTTGTTTTGGCTCTATTTTCACTGGCCAGGGTTTGTGAAAGGTGCTGCACACTAAGGAAGGAGAAATCCACTGTGACTCTCCACTGGTTCACTCTGAACACATTCACACACGCAGCAGGGGAGCATGTGTGTGTGTGAATGTGTTCACTCTGAACACATTCACACACACACATGCTCCCCTGCTGCGTTTGGAAGGAAGTCCCTCGTGAAGCTGGAAACATCCTGAATCCTGTGTTTCATTTGTGACAAATATAAATCTACTCTCTGCATAAAAAAAAAAAAAAAAATGCCATTTTGATTAACTCATCTGAAATTTACTCTTACATTTATTGTATTTGTTCAGTATCAAGCAAAATTGTGTTGCATAATTACCAATGACAAGAAATAACCCGTCTGGTTTTAAATGTGAACCATGCAACCTCGACTTTGCCACGAATAATGTATCTTTATTGTGGTGAGTGTTTCCACATCCCAGCACTTGATTCACACATGCCACCTTTCAGCAACAACAACAGAAGAAAACATGTTGAACTATGTCACTGTAACAAAATAACAAAGTGCTGCAGAGGACACAAAGTCCAAGTTAGGTGGGACTTTTGAAAAGGTGTTTTATTCACAACAAAATGGCTGCAAAAAGAAAAAGAAATAACAGTACCTGCCAGCGATGATGCATTCCTCCTCTAGGTGGCAGTGCTTCCTTTTTAACCAGTTATCCTCCTTCTGGGAGGAACTGCACAAACCCGCGCTTCTCATCTCCACCACTGGAATCACCATTTAATTGTCACTGGAAATTTATATGCACTATAACTGCATTAGTTTAAATCAAAACGTCAAACCCTGCTGCTGTATAAGAAGGGAAACTTAATTGTCAGTTGACATCATTACATTACCCCCATATAAAGCATAGCCTACTGTTACACTAATTTGATAATGGCATTTTTAATGAGATGTAAATGATGACCCTTGATGACAGCTAACAAGTCTAGGAATACTTTTTTCAGATCAGCATCAGTTCTGTTCTGTAGCTGCCTCCACCCGCTGACCTGTGAAGACTCTAGAGCCTGGATCCCAGTTCCACAATGATGCAGGGATGACCCAGACATACATAGAGACACTGTGGCCACCCTGCCTTTGTCACTTACCAGATAACGTCAGTTGAGGTTTTAGTTCTCCTTAGAAATTTGGGTGGGTAACTGGTCTGTGGACTATAACGATTCAACAAGTGAGAGAGAGCGTATCCCTCTCTATCCCCTACTTTGGTCATAAACAACAAATTTGATGTAAGGAAATAGGCTTATGGGAAAAGGATACTCTGGAGAGCTAAGTCTATTAGAATAGTGAAGAGCATCTGCTTCACAATAAAAAAAATATAAGGAATAAAGTAAATATGCACTTAAGACAAGTATAAAAAGTAAAAATACTATACAATAGAAAAAAATAGGTATAAACAGGTTGGTTTTTTTTTGGGAGGGGGGGGCCTCAGAGAAAAAAAAAAACAAAAAACTGACAGCTACCCAAGCCATGCAGCACGAACAGCACGAACAGGAAGGAAACAAAAAAAAATAAATCATTTATGCTATCTGCTACAGGCTGGGGTATCTGTCAGTTGATAGTGTTTTAATACATCATTGGCCCTCTTTTTTTTTTTTTTTTGAGTGTGTGTGTGTGTGTGTGCTCATGCTTGCATGTCCCTGTGCCCTGTACGTGCCCATGTTCATGCTCCTGCGAAGGCATGCATGTGCACCCTTCCAAATTTAACGTAGTGATCCCAACTCATATTTTTATTTTCTTCCCCTTTACAATAAATAAATAAATAAAGAATATAATAAACAAGAATGAAAGCACCTCAGTGACAACCTGCATCCAGACCCCTGAACAAGGACAAGGAGTATCAGAAACCAAATCAGTCAGTGTCGTGAGTCCAAACATCACAACACAGGATGGCAACAAGAACCCAAGTGTCAGCAACCTGCACTAAATTGTTTTTATTTTTAAAGAGGTTATAGATATTAATAACCCCATTTGAATCAACATCTCTGTCAACTTCAAAATAAATGATAAGCAGCAGTAATTTTACAGTCACCCAGCCGGCCTGTTTTCCCTGCTGCTCGAGATCTGCTGGGGGGGAGCTAACGGCGGCTAAGCTACCATGGTCCGCACCCACTACAGGGGCCTGGCTAGATACAGGATTTTCCAGGGTGCGGAGCCGAGTCTCCAATTCAGAAAGCCTGGCCTCCAGAGCTACAAACAGACTACATTTATTACAAGTACCGTTACTGCTAAAGGAGGCCGAGACAGCAGAAGAAGTCATGCTGCTAATGAGTCGGCTAAGAGCTAAGCTACTAGCTGCGCTAAGCTAGCGAATTTCTAAAAACAAATAAAGTGAATAATGTGAATACAGGTGATTCAGCAAAGAGTGTGCTCTAGATAAAGTAGGTGAAAATTACACCAAAATATGTTGTTATCCAGATAGATCGAGTTATACAGCTAACAGACAGCAAAACACGACTGTGCTCCGAAACAGGAACAGGAAGTGATACAATGGCAGTGGCGCAGTGGGTAGGCGCTCGCTTTGCAGCTGGAAGGTTGCAGGTTCGAGGCCCTGTCCCTGCGCTACGTTGTGTCCTTGGGTAAAGACACTTACCCCACATTATCTAACGGTAGTGCCTGTAGCGCATCAGCATGACTGCAGATGCTCGTCTTTGGATGAGTGATCTGGAACGATCATTTTGTGCGCACAGTGACTTGAATCTAATCTAATACCGCAGTGAGAGCCAACACCAAGTAATTATTGGGCGCTTATTTTGCAATTATTGGGCTCTTATTTTGAAACATTCAACCTGTTTTTTTTTTTTATCTCAGAGAATGACATAAAGATCTGGTATGGAATCTTGGGCATCAAAGTCAACACGCAGCACTTACCGAACATTTCATTTGTAGACTCACTCTGCAGCGTTACAACAGCTGAATTCAACATCTGAATATTTGCAGTGTTTTTTTTTTGTACAAACATATAAATCTACAAAAACCATGTTTAATAAGACGATAAACGTCCTTCATCCTGCGGCCTCTGAGCGAAACTCAGGTATGTCAGCTGCTGCTTTTCATGCAGTGCATAAAGTTTCATATGGAGCCTTTTATCTAGATACTGGTCATTTTAAAAACACAACTTAAAAATCTGCCAATGATTTGAAGTATTTACTACAGTTAGGATCATTTCCCCTGGCTTTAGTGCCGTAAGCTGCATTCCTCTTTTTTGTCTTAAGGTACACTTTCTGAATGTTATTGGAAACAGATCGAATGTATTTTCAAGGCAAGATTCTTCACGTTTTAATGAAATACAATTTTAGGACTCACTGACAGACTTGCGTCACTTTATCAGATGGACTGTATTTGCAGTATGATGGTGCTGTGATTTCACAGCTGGGCTGTCAGAGTCAGTCACCTGTTTAAAGTGTCCTTACCAGGGCCCATGTTCACATTTCAACTCAGGTTAAACAATGAAAACACTTGTGTGCACTTCTGGGTGTTTTATATTACAAATGTTATTTTATTCAACAAAAAACATACAAATTTTATTTTACAATTACATCCAAGCAGCACCTTAGTGTCTCTGTTGAGGTGACTTCTTCTTAAAGTAGCTTCTACAATGCTAAATGCTTCATGTGATGGTGTAGTAGAAGGTGGAGAAAGTAGAAATAGAAGTAAATACCTGGAATAAGTGTAAGTGTAGTACTTGGGTAAGTGTACACAGGAACCTTCCACCAGTGCTGAAGGTGTAAATAAAATGCTGCTGTAGAATGTGTGACTGCAGACAGGTGGTTGTGTCCTGTCACAGGCCTGAAACTAAACTGCAGTCTTTCTGCAAACTGTAGCTGTCATTTAGTTTTGTAGTGATTTATTTATTTTAGATTTTTAAAATGCTGAACATTAAAACTGACACTGAACACCACCCAGACTTTTTGGGCATAGTTTGATGATAGAAGTAAGAAATCTTGATAATAACTGGGTTTATCTCATTTGTAGAGAGCTGTGGCATCACCACCCAACTCAACGAGAGCTTGGGACAAAATTGCAGCGGATCTGCAAAGAAGAGGAAGGCCGACACAACATCCGAATCTCCCAGAAAAAGGCAGAGGTGTGCCAGTGGAGCTGCTCAGTTGGCATTCGAGGCTGTTCCAGCAAAGGGTGTCAAAAGGAAGGCCAGCACCGAACGAGAGCCACTTGGAAAAAAGCAGAAGTGTGGACCCAGCTGCACAAACTGCGATGAAGCCATCGCGGGGGCTAACTTGAAGGAGCAGGACAATGCCGAGAAGCTGGTGGCATCACAGGCTCCCGAGACAGCAAACAGTGACCCCTCCCCAGGTCCATCAAACTCCACACAAAAAAGAGCGAGTGCATCCCTCCAATTCGCACACAACAGAGGTAAACTGAAAGTGTGATAGGCAGTGACAGTTAGCTTAAGCTTGTATTGTTTAATCATGTTTGCAAATTCTTTATTAGCCTGCAAGTTTTAAGCCTTTTCCCATCAACACTTGCCACATTTACCCTTCCTGAATTTCTTTCACTAATAGTAATCATAGTAATTTGATACAAACAGCCGTCGGTTTGAGGGCTCAAAGTGTTATGATTAAATGGTCAGTAAGCAGTACAAATATGCAAACATTTCAGTGGTCAAACAATCATTTCTGAGTTGTGGCACAGCATTGGTCTCCTCCACACCAACAGTGTTTTGGAGCTGTGTTTAGCTTCCAGGTGCTTTTTCTAAATGTGAACCATTTCTAACAGTCAAAAGTGTATCTGTGTTTGTGTAGCTTGCTTTGAGAAGAAGTACGTGGAGCGCGGCCTGCTTGGTCGAGGAGGTTTCGGTTCAGTTTATGCTGGGAGGAGAAAGATGGACAGATTACCAGTGAGTAAAACACATAATATTCTTATATCTTGTGCACTTTGCCACCATTCCACACACTAACCAAAGTACCCCTGTCTTATCTGTAGGTGGCGATCAAACACATCCGCAAGGAAGATGTGGACTGTCAAGAAGTGGTGAGTGATTCAAACATTTAAAAATGTTTCCCCTTCCTGTACCTTTGCTGTTCATGAGGAAACAGACAGAAAATCTCATGCACTCATTCACGTTTCTTTTTTTAGGACTTCAATGGCAAGACATGCATAATCCCGCTGGAAGCTTTCCTCATGCTGAAACTGGGAGCTGGAGCAGCATCAGTAGGCACTTGTGCAGCTGTCTCTATACTAGACTGGTATGAGCTAGAGCGGGAGGTTCTTCTGGTCATAGAAAGACCAGTCCCATGTGTGGACCTGCTGCACTATTTGGCGTACAATGGTGGATACCTGAAGGAGGATGTTGCTAAGGTACTAAAATCCAGTCCAGAGAAGCTCCACGGAGCTTGTCTGATAGTTGCCACACTGTTGGGAATCAGTCCCTTTTTCAGCTCTCTGACTGTCCTCTTTGTGTTTAAGAACATCATGAAGCAGCTGGTGGATGCAGCTTTAATGATGCACACCAAAGGCGTCTTCCACCGTGACATCAAGGCCGACAACCTGCTCTTTGAGACCGGCTCCAAAACCCTCGAGTGCGCATCATAGACTTTGGATGTGGCTGCCTGGTACAGGAAGAACCATACAGCAGCTTCAGTGGTATGACATCTGACTCTCCATTCAGCCGTTGCTCTGCAGAGTGATGATTTTGATTTCAGTCTGAACCTGTTCCTTCCTTTCTGTCTGCGCGTTGCAGGGACCAGAGTGGGTTCCCCTCCAGAGACTTTCAAATGCAGGAGCTATGAGGCTGTCTCCACCACAGTCTGGCAGCTGGGCATGCTGCTTTATGAAATGCTGCATGATGTGGAATGTTTTACCATCTCAGAGTTGCTCCGTGGGAAACTTCCTTTAAACATTAAAATGTCCCAAGGTGAGACAATGGTAGAATAGCTGTGTTTTGGTCCTGACACTATAAACATTTTGCTTAGAAGTTCCAAAAGATTTCTGCAGTTTACTGATCTTTGCTTTGTTTTCTGTCCTCTCTCCAATCAGACTGCTGGAATTTTCTGAGGCTCTGCTTAACTCCAGACCCACAAGAGCAGGCCACCTTAGAGCAGCTTCAGCAGCACCCCTGGCTGCAGAATCAAGCTGTAGTCACACCTGAAACACCTGGTGATATGCCTGTGTAACCCGTGTGGTGTTACGCCCATTAAAATCAGCGTTGTGTTCTGGCGTGAAGTGATGAAATACGAGTCAGAGCTGGATCTCGGGTTCATTTAATGATGACACACTGCAATACAAAAACAGAAAAGCCCATGAACCGTGGGTATGGTGTGCTCAGCCAGACCTGGCTCTCCTCCGGCCATGTCAGAAGGTTCTGTGTCCACTCAATAACCCGAAATAATAGAATATTATAACAAATAAAATGAGCAACTGGCCCTTTAAACACCAGCTCTACGTTACAAAAAGCATAAAAGAAAATAAACACACCACTATAAATGAACTTACAAAATATAACACACAAAATAATACACAATTCGAGCATTAAATCAGGAAAACAAAAAGTCTCACTTATGATCTAAAACCTTATAACAACCAAAAGGGTATCACCCACTACAACACAAACTTATTCTATTATGAAAAACAAATAAATACTTCCATACCTGCAATACAAAAACAGAAAAGCCCATGAGCCGTGGGTATGGTGTGCTCAGCCAGACCTGGCTCTCCTGGCGAAAGAAAAAAAAAAATGCGCCGTTAAAGCACAGCAGGTACCCGCCCTGCTCGCGACCAAGCTAGCCCAGCGCGCCAGGTTTAGCCTCATACATTTGAAATTGAACTCGTGATAAAGAACACCAAATAACACTCAGACCTCTGCGAAACTCGCATAAGACGAGCCGAACAGAAAATAAAACAGAATACAACGGCGAAGCCGTGTACATTACACAATCAGTGACTTTAGCGAGCTTCTATCGGTCAGAGTGCGACGTGACAACCTACCTCCGGCCATGTCAGAAGGTTCTGTGACCGGGGCGCTCACGCGCGTGCCCATGTCATCACGTAATGCACGCATACCCATGGACTCAGGAAAAAAAACCACAGGCAGGAGAATATAACCCAAAATGAGCATACAACATAAAAGAGGGATTTTGGTGAATATTCATAAGATTTTTTACACACCGCTACACCTGGCCTGTAATCTTTCTCTCTCTCTCTTTCTTTCTTTCTTTCTTTCTTACTTCCTTATTTGGATTTTGTTAATTTACTTTGGTTTAATTAATTACTTGATAGTTATCAGTCGCGGCAGATGACTGCCCCTCCCTGAGCCTGGTTCTGCTGGAGGTTTCTTCCTGTTTAAAAGGGAGTTTTTCCTTCCCACTGTCGCCAAGTGCTTGCTCATAGGGGGTTTCTTGTTATTCTTATTAATATTGTTGTTTTTCTTATTAGTAGCAGTAGTTGCTACTAATAATAAAAACAATTTGTTATTTTCATTCGTCTTCTTTTGTTATTCTTATTAATATTGTTATAATTGGTTTTGTTCTTCTTCTTATTATTAATAGTGTTATTCTTCTTTTTTTTAAAATTTGTAACCTGGGCCAAATATTACATAACTGTGCCCAAATTTGAACTATAAAAAAATAAAAATTAAAAAGAAATCAACTCCAAGTTTCTTGATATGAGTTTTGTTTTGTTATGTAGTTTGTTGTTGTAATTGTTGATTTGTCAAATTGTTTCCACCTGGTAGAGTCAGTGGCCCTGACAGCTTTTATTTAAAACAGCACAAATGTAAATGAATGAATGACTTTCAGCACAGAATGACCACAGGCCACAGTGAGGTTGGACTTTGGTGCAACGGTAACATGTGTTGGTAAGACAGGGGTAGAAATGCTCAACATAATGTCACTTAAATTGAGACCTCATCAGTCAGCAGTTACTTGCAGCTATGTAGATGGTGACTGGAGAGATTCATCTCAAAAGGTAAGCATTACTCAGCAAGTGATATTTGACAATCCTGGATTTAACGTCCTAATGCATGTTAACTACAGTGCATCTGTAGCTCATTGGGACTCTGAGTGTGGCAGGTCTTCTGATCTACTTGGATGTTCCTGCCCAAACATCTTTGGGTTTTACAGAGAATGGTGTGAAAAAGAGAAAACATCCAGTGAGCAGCAGTTCTTTGGGTGAAAACATCTCGCCGATGTCAGCGATCAGACAAGAATGGGCAGACTGCTTAGAGCTGAAATGAAGTCAACAGTGACTCAAATATCAAGTTGTTATAACCACGAGATGCAGAAGAGCATCTCTGCGTCACACCTTAAATATGAGCTACAGCAGCAGGAGACCACACTTGGTACCGCTCCACTCAGCTGAACTGGAAACTGAGGCTACAGTTCACACAGACTCACCAAAATGGAACAACAAATTGCAAAAACCTCAGAGAGTAAGAATTTGGCATACAAATGATAGAACACAAAGCACATTTAAACTAACATATTCATCCTGCTGTAACCAAGTTTCTGTAAGGCAGAATAAATCAATATGTTGATCAATTATTAAGTAATTTTCTAATAGGGACTTGGAAGAGAGAGACCTAATGTTTAACAATCCACATTTAATTGTTTTATTCTTTGGTGCAGTTGATGAAGCTGTATTATTTATTGTTTTTGAATTTTTCTGCTTAAATAGCTTTTTGCTGATTTCAGCTTTGGTTTTTGGTGGTCTGGGAGCAGGCACCGACTCTATGGGGATGGGGTTTTGGGGGGATGGCAGGAGGAGAGAAGCTGCAGAGAGGCGTGTAAGACTGCAGCTCTGCTTCCTGGTCTCAACCCTGGGTAGTCAGGTTTTAGGGTTAATAAATTTGGCCAGATTTCTAGAAATGAGAGCTGCTCCATCCAAAGTGGGATGGATGCCGTCTCTCCTAACAAGACCAGGTTTTCCCCAGAAACTTTGCCAATTATCTATGAAGCCCACGTCATTTTTTGGACACCACTCAGACAGCCAGCGATTCAAGGAGAACATGCGGCTAAACATGTCGCTCCTGGTCTGATTGGGGAGGGGCCCAGAGAAAACTACAGAGTCCGACATCGTTTTTGCAAAGTTACACACCGAGTCAATATTAATTTTAGTGACCTCCGATTGGCGTAACCGGGTGTCATTACTGCCGACGTGAATAACGATCTTACCAAATCTACGATTAGCCTTAGCCAGCAGTTTCAAATTTCCATGAATGTCGCCTGCTCTGGCCCCTGGAAGACATTTGACTATGGTCGCCGGTGTCTCTAGCTTCACGTTTCTCAAAACAGAGTCGCCAATAACCAGAGTTTGTTCCTCGGCGGGTGTGTCGCTGAGAGGAGAAAAACGGTTAGAGACGTGAACAGGTTGGTGGTGTACCCGGGGCTTCTGCTTAGGACTACGCTTCCTAGGTGTACTTAATGACTACTGACTGTTTATTGTATAGAATTTAGACTTCAAAAACTGGAAAACATTGAAAGGTTAGAGTCCTCTTACATGATGGTATAAAATATGCATAAAAACAAGCCAGAAATGGCCAAAACAGAGTAAAGGGCAATCATTTTGACTTGAGCCAAAATTCTTAACCTGCCCTTTGGAACCAGGGGAAAAATATATATATATTTTTTATAGATAATTTCACGGAGCTTATTATTTACCAAATTAAAAAGAAAATAATAAACTGTTCCTATCCCTGAGACAGATCCTTGATCATTATCCACTGACATAAAAAAAAAAATCTGCCTGTATAAATCAATGTTTTTTAATTTGCAAGTTTCCCTAACAACATGATTTGGTGCACATCCTGGTCCACCTGTCTGTCTCATGTGTGTAACATCTCGGTTTACTGCAATGTAATTTGACTAAATATATCTTAATTGTGCTCTAACAGCATCACTGCATCCAGTCAAGCAGCTGTCTTTAGTATGTGTACAGAAGTATCCAGGCAAGGAATCACTAAGGCAAAATACAACATCTACAGCTTAAAATATGACTTAAGCTGGCAGCAACCCTTAAATCTCTGCTTGTTCTCTGTTTCTCATGCACATTAGAATTACACCTTATATATTTGCAGATGTGTATACTTATGCATTTTATGTACATCTTATTTACATGTACTAGCATGCAGAAACAGTGGGACACAAGCTTTAGTGTAAAGGAACTAACACAGATTTTCAAAAGTTTTTGAGTTTAAATACCTGAGGTCAACAATGCAAAGCAACAGACAAGAGTGATGAAGGAGAGAGTGCGGGCAGGGTGGAGCGGGTGGAGACGAGTGTCAGGGTGATTTGTGACAGGATAGCAGCAAGAGTGAAAGGGGAGGTTTAAAAGATAGTAGTGAGACCTGTTATGATGTGTGCTTTGGAGATGGTGGCACTAACAGAAAAACAGGAGGTGGCAGAGTTGAAGATGTTAAGATTTTCACTGGGAGTGACCAGGAGGGACAGGATGAGTCGTGAGTACATCAGAGGGACGGCTCAGGTTAAGCCGTTTGGAGCCAAAGTCAGAGAAGCAAGGTTGAGATGTACAGAGGATCTTAAAGATAGAGCTGCCAGACAGGAGGAAAAGAGGAAGACCACAGAGAAATATTCCTGCCTAACTGTCAATCAAACTTTTTCTTAAAAAGAGGCATCAATGCTGCACTTAATACAGTTTTGATTATATGTGCATATTTGATGTTTTCCAAGGTTAGCAGGGATGCACTGTGCATTGAATCTTTATTTAATGAAATATGTGGTACACACTCTTTGAAATATGTCTTTTAAAACAGATGGTACAAAAGGAATGTTCAGATTTCAGTATGTCTGATATTGATTCTAAATTGGACTTTTGCTCCTCTATAACTTAAACCTGCCTGCAACAGTGTAGGCGACAGAGATGTTTCAGTCCTCAGCTCTAGATGCTTTTATGATTAACTGCAAAAAACATACAATTTGGATACAATCCAAAACTGCTTCTTTATGCAAAAATTTTATGTATTTTGCAGTAAGTCAAGCCAAATGGCTGCTTATTAGAATTCAGCTCAGATTTCACACCACAGAGGCCCACAGCAGACTACTTGTAGCTGAAAACCTCAGACTGGAAATACTTTTTAAAAATATGTTTGCATTTGCAAGGCTTGAAACCTCAAAAGTAAAGAAAAAACAAACAAACTAGAACAACAACAAAAAAGAAAACAAAATAAAACAATCAAGCAGAAGAAAAAATCCTTCTACTTGAGTTGACATGGAAATATTATACTGCATTATTCAGAGAAAATCACGGGGTGCTGGTAAACAGAGTCCTGCTAATTGTGTTTTCTTCTTGGTTTTCTTCCTAACCTAAAGGAAGGGTGACTAATTAAAGGGGAAACCTGAAACATTTAACTTCTGGTTATTCTTTTATGCTGAGAGGGGCACTTGGCTTGCTTGGCTTCCAAGATTACAGTCCTACATCCACGAGGCCACAGGATTACTAAATGGTTTGATATGTACGGAAATTATGTAAATCACATGCTTTGGCCTTCGCAGTCATTGTATCTCAACTCCATTTGAAAAGTCATGAACAGTGCTGTCCACCACCATCATCAACACCAAATGAGAATACCTTTAGGAAAAAATGATGTTGCATCTGTACAAACTATAAAACTTGTACTATAAACTTGCTGAATTAGTATCTCAGGACACAGTGGCCCATTTCCTTACTAAGACATTTTTTGCTGGATTTTCTTTGAGTTTCTCACTGGTCTGTAGTTGTTTTGGTTTGGAATATAAAGAAGTGAACCAAACGAATGCCAAAGCAGTTCAGTGCTTTTTTTTTTTTGTTATCACCCTATATTGACCTATTGTGCTTGACACACTAATTTATCTTTACTAAATGCACATTACATTTAAGAAGTGTCCTGTCTGACTACACTGTGCTTGTAGAGCTCTTGCCACCAGCACTGATCATTTTTTTTATTGTTTCTAATTATAAAATTGAACAGCTATTGCAAATCGTAGCAATACAATGTAAGAATACACATAAAAAGAAAAAATATTTATCAGTATATGTGCTTACTGTTCAAATGTCACTCTTTTCTTTCATTCATCTTCTTGCAGTCTTTATTATCATTTGTCACATTTTATAGCTGTCATGTATGAACACTACCAGCCTGTATGATTACATGCTGACAACTATGATGCAATGCAATCAAGGGGGACTCACTTGGTGCAACAGGTACACCTGCCATTGTAATATGATCTTTCTCTTTAGCGCTAACTTTTCTGGGATAATCACACACCCACACATACACCAAAAATGCATGGTCATTATTTTGCCCGTTGCACAGCTAATCCTTTGATCTCGAGCCTTGGTTTTTAGGGAGCTGCTGTGCTCTCGGCTTCCTGAGGCTGCATTTGAGTTCTATTATTTATCACAGAGTGTCATGCAGCCCAGAAGGGAAAAGAAGACGAGTCAAAACAAGGATCGTCTTCTTCTTAGTACTCTTCTTTAAAAAAAAAATGGACAGATGTCGGAGTGCTTGGTGTAAGTTTTAATTGGTCTGTTTCAGTCGGTGTTGTTGCTTTGACAGTATTTTATCTGCCGTGGTCCGTTGTTTGGATAACACTGTGGCTGAAAAACAAGCAAACAAACAAACAAACAAAAAACAGAAAAAACAACAGTCTGAATCATTCTCTCATGCTTCAGCGCTACAGTCATCGCTTTTAAAGTGTTATTAATGTGTAATACCGTATATTACCTTAAATACATGCAGTAAATGCATGTAATAAAATGGTCCTCCAGATAAACCGGACAAGGATTGCTCCAAAGGCAGTTGACTGAATGGATAATTAACTTGACCCACTGTTGCCATTTAGGCTGCTCCCACTGTCATTATGTCTTTCCTAAGTACCACAATTGTTAGTTTCTTACAGAGCTGCATAATGTTTTTGTTCTTTTTTTTTTTTTTTTAAACTTTGGTGGGTCATAGCTTTTACACTGTACAGGCGCCTGTGGCATTATGTTTTCTCATGTATCACCCAGTGCTTGATTTTTCATTAAAACACAGCTGCATGACATACTATCTGACAACATTTAAAATACTTAAATGCTCTATCTGTCTGCTAAACATGAGGCTCCAGCCAGCTGCTTGGCGTAGGAAAAAATGAAGCAGCAGGGCAAACAGCAATCCTGGCTCCATCCAACAGTAACAAAATTTGCCTCCCAGCAGCTCTAAAACTTTACAAATTAACACATTATGTC
This sequence comes from Archocentrus centrarchus, assembly GCF_007364275.1. Taxonomy (NCBI): domain Eukaryota; kingdom Metazoa; phylum Chordata; class Actinopteri; order Cichliformes; family Cichlidae; genus Archocentrus; species Archocentrus centrarchus. The sequence goes on along the minus strand of NC_044355.1, from coordinate 5,104,244 downwards.
TGGTTTATTCCAAAAAACACCCCATAAAGTTTTAAGGCAACAGTTCATTTTACAGTGGATTATGTGACAGACTAGTTCTTGGCCGGGGACGGTGCCTTCCCTTTTCAGTTGCCTGGCAACTGCTCAGTGACAAGAAACAGTCAAGCTCAAAAACACATTTTTGCTTTTATGCTTTGTTTTTTTTGTAACAAACAAATATGTAAGTCTCTGCCAGAAAGCCAAATGTGCATGATTTACTCAGGGTAATTTCATCAAATACAGCAATCAAGAAGGAAAATCTTACAACACTTAATGAAGATATTTAGTATCTGGATCTTCATGTGTCTGAGGTGTGTCTCTTCAGCTTCTTCCCACAGCAGCACAAGACACTCATGGACCTCTTATTGAAGAAGTTAAGCACTGTTTAACCACTACCCTCCTAACGCTATAATCCTCATTAGCCTGCACATCTAAACATACTGTAAAGACAATTATAAGTTACACAAAATCAAAAACACACCAGAAAGACAATGTTAAAATTAACAGAAAATTGCAATTTAGTTCCAGAAACGGTCAAAATTCGAGTCTGTGCTGCAATCCAGATGCATCCAGACATAATTATTTTCCACAGTCTGCTGCAGTAATGACTTGGTTAAAGAGAGTAAACAAGTCCTGTTGTGTGTGGACAAAGATAAATTGCATACACCCTCTCCTACCCTTAACGGTGATATTTCTGTCTGTGTATCCAGCTGGGCCTACAGGAGTGCGGGTTACACTTTTTCATGCTCAGCCTTAGAATTTCAGTTCTGAGCTAAAAGATAAAGGAGAGGCACAGGGAGCACATGGGGAAAAGGGATGCTCTAATTATTTAATTGGCCACTTGTGGTCTGTCCTCTGTGGAGATGGCCTTGTAACGGCTCTGTAATGGGCTCTGTCTCACACAGGTGCTTTCCCAGTGCGACTTAAGCCACCAACACAGATGGAGGAACTTCATCATAATCTTCCTTCCACAGTCATTTGGCTTTTGTTCCTTTTACTGCTGAAATGTAGCAATGCTGTTCCACACCATTTTGCAATTGTTTTTTTTATATCTATAGTATTATGACTTTCTCTCTTTCCCATCTTTTCCTTTAATTATTGATTGAAATAAGCCACATATCTATAGTCTTCTATTACACAAGACAATACATACACTCACTGGCCATTCTTTTTTTTTTAGGTGCACCTGTTCAACTGCTTGCTATTGCAAATAGCTGACCAGCCAATCACATGGCAGCAACTTAATGCATTTAGTGTCATAGTCCTCCTGGGTTGACCCACCCTTTCTTACGTTTCTCTCCTCTCAGCTCTCTCTGTATCCTCTCTATCATGTGTGTCTGTTTATTGAACTCACCTTGTGTTTCAGGGGTGGGTCTAACCTGTGTTCTGACTTCCTAGTTTACTCACCTGGTGGCCATCAGCTAATTATGGAAGGTCTTATATGAGGAGAAGACCTTCAGTCAATGTGGAGTCGTTGCACCTACAACAGTATGGTGGATTGCTCTTCAGTAAATGTGACCTGCCCCTGTGTTAGCGTTCCCTCATCATCTGTTCTCTTCTGCACAGTAAAACCTGAGAGAGCTGTGGAGAGTTCAGAGAGGAAGTGCTTTTGTTTGTGGAGCGGATTTGGTTTGGAGCGTGGCCCGACCGGCACCTGAGCATCAGCTGGTGGAGCTGGACCTTTTTTTTGGCATTTGGCTTACCTTGGTGTAGATAAACTTGTGAACATTTCCCTCAGTCTCCACACCACTGTTCATGACATTTAGGGATGTAGACATTGTCAAGGCAACCTGCTGCAATTCAAACCAAGCATCAGAATGGGGAAGAAAGGTAATATAAGGGGCTTTAAATGTAGCGTGGTTCTTGGTACCAGCTGGTCTGGTCTGAGGATTTTAGAAACTGGTGATCTACTGGAATTTTCCCACACAACCATCTCTACAGAGAAAGGTCCAAAAAAAAAAAGGATCCAGTGAGCTGCACTGGGTAAAAATGCCTTATTGATATCAGAGGTCAGAGGAGAATGGCTAGACTGCGTCGAGCTCATGGGAAGTGAACAGTAACTCAATCACTCGTTACAGCAAAGGTGTGCAGAAGAGCATCTCTGAGTGCACAATGTGGAACCTTGAAGCAGCGGAAGGAGAGCACACCAGGTGCCACTCGTGTCAGCTAAGAACAGGAAACTGAGGCTACAGTTCGTACAGGCTCACCAAAATTGAACAGCAGAAGATTGGAAAAAAAAAGTTGCTTGTTTGAACGAGTCTTGATATCTGCTCAGCATCTGCTCAGCTTAAACGACATGAAAGCATGAATTGATCTTGTCTTGTAATAAAGGTTAAGGCTTCTGGTGATGCTGGTGTAAGGAGGGTGAAATGTTATTTTTTCTTGGCACACTTTGGGCCCCTCAGTACCAACTGAGTATCATTTCAATACCACAGCCTACCTGAGTATTGTTGCTGATAATAATAATAATGCATGCCACAAAGCTCATGAATATAACAATGAGTTCACTGTACTCAAATGCCCTCCGAGATCCCCTGGTCTCAGTCCAATACAGCACCTTTGAGATGTGGTGTAATGGGAGATTCACATCATGGATGTTTAGCAGACACATCTTCAGCAACTGGGTGAAGTTATCATGTCAATATGGAACAAAATCTCTGAGGAATGTAACCAGCACCTTGTTGAAATTATGCCATGAAGAATTAAGCCAAAAGGAAGTCTAACCCAGTACTAGCACCTAATAACACCTGTTTACCTAATAAAGTGGTGGGTGAGTGTATACTACACAGTATAATTACATTAACTTGTTCTACAAATGTAAATACACCTCATGGGACAGTACCTCAGGGTACTTTCTAGGTAATGTTTTCTTAGCGATTGTAAAATAATGTATTGTTGTAAAACACTTAACTTTGTAACAGTTGTGCGTAAGAGTGAAATGATGGATTGTTACATGTTAGTGCAATAGTACCCTCAGATCACAATGAGCTCCGGTGTGCTCAGGCTGTGCTTTACTTTTGAAAAGCTGGCCTCATAAGTCTGGAAACAGCATAAAATAAAAATACCATAAAAACAGAGACTGATTGTATTTTCTTCTTCTTCTCCCTCAGAGTCTGCTCCTTGCTCCTGGAAATAAATATAAAAAAATAAATAATCCACATTCCCAGATGTAGATAAAATCTAAATTGCAAGATTCATTATATGTACAAGCAGTATCCTGATACATTAACATCAACATCAGAGAAAAGCTGAGCTTATGATATGTATAAAAAGCCTCACAGTCTTGTGCTAAACTTGATATACAATCTGAAATGACATGAAATACACACAATAGAGAAATCAAAACTTAATGGGCTCGTTTTCTGGTAATATCACTGTAATAATACAATACAATTTCTGATGCATTAGTCATAATGATCTTAAACCATCCATCTAGCAAATGTGTTTGCTGGATGGATGCACATAAATGAACATGAAAAGCCTGCATGTGTTTTTGGTGCATCGCTGTCTTTTCCTTTCATTTCGTCCCTTCGACTGATGATGTGAGGAAACGCAGAGAGAAAAAGGGAAATTAAGCATCTGCTTCAGTCTTGCTTTCACTGTATTCACATTTGTGACTGCTTGGAAAGCATTTTTAAAAATATTTTCCAAATCTGTGTAGTTTCCATTAAGAGAAGTTAAGCATCTTTTTTAAAAACCCAAATAATCACACTCTATCATAGACTATTTAGCAAACACGAGACTCAAAAATGTACTTTATTAACTATCAAAACCTTTTTTGCATATGTTAAAACATGCAGTCAGTCACTCACTTTCATTGATCACTCTGTGATCAATGAAGCCTTTTACCGCAGTTTCAAGACTTAGACACCAAATATTTTTTTGTTTTTACTTTTATCAAAACATTACTGACTCTGGAAAGAGTGCTGCAAAAACGAGTGCCAAATGTAGAGTAAAAAGTGTTCAGACACAAAAATGAAATGTGAAGGATTTATTTGAAACTTTACAAAATTTCTGAAATCACGAAAGGCAAAAATGATACTCTGGAAACTTTATGCATCAGAAAACAGAAAGACAATATATACAATCTGAGAACATACTGTAGCACCAACTATTGTATAATCCAGTAAGGTCATGTTACATAGATTCAGCTGCCACTTTATTAGGTATGGCTGTTCAACTGTTCATTAATGGAAATATCTAATTAACCGATCATGTCTGCAACTCAAAGCATTTAGGCAAGAAGTCATGATCAAGACAGCCTACTGAAGTTCACACTGAGCCTCAGAATGGGGAGAAAAGGTGACTAAATGTGGTGTGGTTCTTGGTACCCCATGGTCTGATCTGAGCATTTCAGAAACTGCTGATCTACTGGGATTTTCCGACACAACCATCTGTAGGGTTCACAGACAATGGTCTGAAAAAGAGAAAATATCCAGTGAGCAGCATTTCCCTGGGTAAAAATACCTTGATGTCAGAGGAGAAGGGCCAGACTACTTCGAGCTGAGGCAACAGTAATTCTATCAATCACTTGTTACAAACAAGGTGTGCAGAAGAGCATCTCTGAACACACAACACATCAGACCTTGGTGTAGATGAGCTGTAGCAGCAAAAGACCAGGTGACACTCCTGTCAGCTAATAACAGGAACATTTCACATGGACTCACCAAACCTGGACAATAGAAGATTGGAAAAATGCTGCACTCCAATGGCCTCCACAGTCACCCAGTATCAGTCCAGTAGTGCACCTTCAGGATGCGATCACAAGGGAACTTTGGAGTAACAGCTGACAAATTTGCAGCAACTGTGTGGTGCTATCATGTCAATATGGAGCAAAATCTGAGGAATGTTTCCAGCACCTTGTTGAATCTATGCCATAAAGAATTAAGGCAGATTTGAAGGCAAAAGGGGGTCCAACTTTATACTAGCAAGGTTTACCTAATGAAGTGGTCAATGAGTGCATATAAATTAGTATATGCTCGTGTACCTGACATGTACCTGTATTTATTTCTAATTTATTTGTGGCAATTAAAACTCTTCTGACAATGTGTTTATATTTGCTTTCACTGCTACCACTGACTTTAGTGTCCTTTGCACAGGTGAGTCTGTGTTAAGAAAAATGCCTTAACTTTTTTTCAGAACTGCATTAAGAGTGGTGAAAATAATGTTCCTGATGTGACAAGTGTTTGACATACTGTAATATGTCTGTCTTAGTGACAGATACACTTTGTGCTTTGGTTCAACATAGATTAAAGAGTTAAAACGTTGTCTACTCTTAAACTAGTTTTTCTTAAAAAAGAAAGAGAGAAAAGTGAAATAAACTTCTTGGGTTACTAAGCCATGCTTAGAAAGAGTTAGAAAAATTATGTAGCATCCTGGGGCCCTTTGAGCCATCAATCCACTTTTATATTGAAGCCTCTGAGAGAGCATGATCACAAAGAGCTAAAAAGAAAGAGAGGCAAGAAAAAAAGGTGTGGGTGGAATTTATCTCCTGACCAGACAGCCAGTCTTTAACGAGGCCCGAAACGTCTTCAGGAATTTTAATGGGTAAATTTTCCAGGTCTCAGCAGTCACCCACACTCACTCACAGCAGTGCGTACTGTCAGAGCCAAACGCAGGAGAAAAAAAAAATCTAACAATGAAAAATGGCACGTAATGTCATTATATCTGAGCTCTAGTCTTACATCAGCAACAGCAGAAAAAGTACTTTGAGAAATTAAGGGGAAATTGGAAGTCAGAGACAGGGAGCTAATTAATTGGGGTAGTAAAGCCTTTCAAATGGGCTGTTTTGTGAAATCTGACAGAATAATTTGCAGCAGAAATTTATGCACAGCAGATACAGTATATTACTGTTCAGAGAAATACCTCCTGATTCAAACCAATTATTTTTTAGATATTTTATTTATCTTGCTATTGCCAAGGTATCTGTATGCATGTTTTTGGCTTTTATTGCCTCAGATAGATGAACTTTATCAAATAATTTAATAATTTATTTTATAGACTGTTTTGTGTGTCAGCTTTGCATGTTCTTGTTGAGTGCAGCACCATACATTAAAGATACTCAGTACATGAACTATGTTGGTGTGGAAATCTAAGTACCTTTAAATAGTGCTGCATCCACTTATTGTACACTGAGAAAGGAAAAGGAGGAGGAGGGAGATCGATGAGGAGATCCTTGATCCTTTAGATCCCCAAGACTGGGGTAAGAGGAAGAATGCACAATCTCAATTTTGTGACGATAACATGCAAAAACACGTGTGCTTTTTAATCTAAAGACACTGTAATAGCAACATTTAAATTGCTGAATGTTTATTTGTGTGTCTGCCCTTATTGCCTTTTAAAAATCCAGACTAACACCATGCTCTTCTGACTTGTTTAATTAAATGTCTGGCTGTGTTTGGATGGCTTCCTTTTGAAATTTGCTTCGCAGGAAGTTTTAGTCGAAGACACTCCAGTTCCAGCAGCTCTCAGTGCAGTTGCCTGGTAACCATTCATACAGTCTGTAAGCTGCAAGCTCAAAAATATAAACCCACTCTTTTTAAAATACCAAGCTGGGAGTTCCTCTCTGCCAAACTGGCATTCAAGTGTCCCTGTAGCTGTATACTGTGTCATTCTAGAGAATGGAAGCTCCCATTGAGCTTACATGAAAACATGGGGCACGTGAGACTCATATCTTATGTGTTACAATCAAACTAAAATTATGGCAAGCACTAATTGTTGTGTTACTTGGCAACAGTAACCCTTTTATGGAAATTTTACACTACATTTGGCATTTAACTGTCTTCCTTCCCTAAATACTCATTCATGTGCTTTGATTGCTGTGCAGCTATATCATGCATGTGGACTGTGCTGCTCAAAGTCAGAGCTGTAAGTGATGGTGACTTTGTGTCTCCACTCTAACATTGATTTGTTATGTCACTGCTGAATGATGTTATGTACTCCTATATCCAAATTTTCAGCTTAAATTTTTTTTTTTTTTCACATTTTCTGCAGTTTATATGTCAAAGCGATCACTAATTTCCCTTCTCGTGTGAAATGCAACTGTGTGTGACAGTTAGCTGTAAACTAGCCAGAGTCAGATTATGATCGCCTTCAGCTCTGTTTAAATAATGTTTTAACACCTGCATTTTCTCAGGATGTGTCTTAAATCTCAAAAGGATTGCTTGTCTAGATAAAATAAGGCATTTGTCACACAGCAAGCACATGCCAACATCTTGTGCAAAACAGTTTGGCAATCAAAAAGAAGAAAAATAATCATAGAGAAAGAGAAGAAATAGAAGAAACCCTGAAACTGCTGGCTAAGGCTAAATATAGATTTCATAAAACAATGAGTCACATCAGTAGTAATGACACCCAGTTATGTCAATTGCCAGGCACGAAAATTTGTACTGAATTGTGTGTAACTTTGCCAAAACAATGTCAGACTCTGTAGTTTTCTCTGGGCCCCTCCCCAGCTGGACCAGGAGGGACATGTTTAGTCGCGTGTTCTCCTTAAATTGCTGGCTGTCTGAGTGGTGTCCAAAAAACAATGTGGGCTTTATAGATAATTGGGATACTTGGGGAAAACTTGGTCTTCTTAGGCGAGATAGCATCCATCCCACTTTGGATGGAGCACCTCTCACTTCTAGAAATCAGTATTATTAAACCCCCCCCAAAACGTGACTATCCAGAGTTTGGACCAGGAAGTAGAATTGCAGTGTTTTATTTGCTTCTCTGCATCTTCTCTCCTCCTGTCATGCCCCCAAAACCCCATCACCATAGAGACTGTGTCTGCACCTAGACGACCAAAACCAGACCAAAAATGAGCAGAAAACAATTTGAGAATAAAAATTTACAAAGAACAAGCAATATAGCATCCTCAGCTCCACCAGTGAGTAAAAGAGTTAAATGTGGATTATTAAATACTAGGTCTCTCTGTGGATGACACACAAAGGTTTTCAGATTCACACTGAGGGAGACACTAGATTATAGGGAAAGTTAATCAATATAAAGCTGCTATTTTTTCCAGAGGGTATTGATACCAGCAGGTGGCCTGCTCACAGTTAATCAATGACATTCTCTAATAAGTATAGACTTAGTCATGTCAGGAGTGGGATTTAAACCCCTGCTTCCAGGGGAGACTGTGACATTAACACAGCACTTTAGACCACTTAGCCATCCTGACACAGTGTTAGCTTATTCAATGCCATGTGCCAGCACACGACAGAGCAGCTACCTAAACTCTACTCCTACAGAGGTCGATCATAGTGTTGCATCCTCATTGCGTACGACTCTGGATACTGTGGCTCCTCTGAAAAAGAAAGCCTCAAATCAGAGGTGTTTGACTCGCTGGTATAACTCACAAACGCGCAGCTTAAAGCAGATAACCCAAAAGCTGGAGAGGAAATGGCATCTCACAAATTTAGAGGATCTTCATTTATCCTGGAAAAAGAGTTTGTTGCTCTAGAACAGGGGTGGCCAACTCCAGGCCTTGAGAGCCGGTGTCCTGCAGGTTTTAGATGTGTCCCTGATCCAACACACCTGAATCAAAAGGCTGAATTATCTCCTCAGTATGCAGTCAAGTTCTCCAGAGTCCTGCTAATGACTTCTATATGTGATTCAGGTGTGTTGGATCAGGAACACATCTAAAACCTGCAGGACACCGGCTCCCGAGGCCTGGAGTTGGCCACCCCTGCTCTAGAAAAAAGCCCTTGGTAAAGCTAGGACATCTTACAATTCATCACTGATTGAAGAAAATAAGAACAACCCCAGGTGTCTTTCCAGCACAAAGAGTCAGAGCTCTGTTGAGCCGAGTATTCCTTTAAACTTAACTAGTAATGACTTCACGAATTTCTTTGCAAATAAAATTTAAAAAGAAAAGGAAAGAAAAGAATATTCACAACCATCTCATAGACTTATTATTATGTACAGCTTCTTTCAATAATACTGATATTTATTTAGACTCTCTCTGATTGATCTTTCTGTTAACTTCAGTAGTTACTTCCTCCAAACCATCAACGTGTCTATTAGACCCCATTCCTACAAGACTTCAAAGAAGTCCTACCATTGAGTAATACTTTGATCTTAAATATGATCAGTCTCTATTAATGGGCTGTGTACCACAGGCCTTTAATGTGGCAATAATCCATCCATCTTTTTTTTTTTTTCTCAAGTACTGATGGATACCTCTGTGGGGAGAAGAGTTTCCAGCTTCTTCACTGAAGTGGAGCAAATCTGGAAGCTCCCACCTTATTCCAGCTGAGATGAAGAGGTGTTTGTGTGGTTGCAATGCTGGTGCAAAGGGGAAGGCTTGGAAGTGGAGATACTGTATAAGCCCTTTCTGCCAACAGTCATCATAGGAAATATCAACTCTGCCCAGCAAACATGATGAGCTGGGGATATTGGTGAAGACTCAGAAAGTATAACGTAAGTGCAGTCTCATGTGCTTTACTGAAACATGGTTGAATCAGAACATCTCAGACTCTAATGTGGCTCTACCTGGTTTCACCATCATGCGGTCAAACAGATGCTAAAGCTAGTGGCAAGAAAAGAGGTCTGGATTTGTTTGTGAACCAGAGATAGTGTAATCCTGCACATATCACTGTCAAGAAGATGTGCTGTTCTGATATTGAATAATTGGCAGCTGCTATGTGACCATATGATGTACCAAGAGAATTCAGTCATATCATAACAATACTCATGTACTTTCCACCCAAAGCAACAGCCAAAGTTCCATGTGAATTTCTCCATGAATATGTTGCGGGGATACAGACTAAACATCCAGAGGCACTCTTCATAATTTCAAGAGACTTCAATCATGTTTCTCTCTCCTTCCACCTGACTGGATTCACACAATTTGTTGACTGTCCTACCAGAGAAAATAAAACACTTCATCTGCTGGATGCCGATGTCAGAAGCTTACAGAGCTGCTGTCTTGCCACTACAGAAGCCGTCCTGAACAACTCTGATCACCCACTTTATAACATCTTTATGGAACAAAAAAACAATCAGTACTGGAAGACTCCTCTCTCTGTTGTAAAACAGAAAGATACAGAAATCATTTGTATCCACAGCTATCTGTGTTTATACACCACTCTGCATTTAATCATTTAGTATTAATCTCTGGCTGTTTTCCAGATGGTGTCTTTTGTACCATCTCCCTCCCCTCAGCCCCAACTGGTCGCAGAAGATTGCTGGCCCTCCCTGAGCCTGTTTCTGTGAGATTTCTTCCTGTTAAAAGGGAGTTTTTCCTTCCCACTGTCACCAAGTGCTTCCTTATAGGGGTCGTCTGATTGTTGGGGGTATTCTCTGTCATGAAACACACTGTGGTGGGCAGGTTTTAGGACCCCAAAGCAGGACTCAGGACAGGATGTTACTTTATCAGCTTTAATACTGGAAACTCAGGACAGATGGAACTGGACCGTAGCCAGTAGAACAAATTACAAACTCACTTGGAATAAGAAAACTGACTGACAGCATGCACACAGCAGGAAGGACCCGACAACAAGGGCACAACAGAGAAGAGAAATGCAGACAATAAATACACATCAGGTCAATCAGGGAAATAGGACACAGCAGGGAGCACAGCTGAACAGAATCACCCTAACAAGACTGAGGAAGCAAAACTGAATATCAAACCCACGGCACAGAAGACTATCAAAGTAAAAGAGGAAGTGATTAAATATGATGGACAGCAACCAGGACTAAGCCATGTGGACTTGATACAGAAACCAGACAGACACAGGGCCACAGAGATAGAGACAATACCAGACAGAAACCTCAGGGAGTCAGGCAATAACACTCAGGGAACAGAACCAGAATTAACAAAGCAAAACTCTAGGAACATAAATACCAGGAAACAAATCAAGAATTATAATACAAAAGGTACCAAAACTGCAAAATCAAACAGAGACAAAACAGAACTTCAAAGTCCAAATCAGACACACTGGATCCTAGACCCAGCACCATGACAATACAATATGAAGTGCTTTGGGGAGACTCTTGTTGGGATTTGGTGCTATATAAATCAAACTGAACTGAACTGAATGTAGTCACTGTCTTCATCTTTTTTCTGCTGGCATATGCATAGAAACATCTTAAGGTTTTCATAAAACATAGTTTTGACTTTATTCATAGCTGTTCAGCTACAGTTTTACTTACAATACTACATGTTCTTCAAGTAATGCATCCTTCATTGTGTGTTTGATTATTATTGTCTCTAAATACATTCTGCACCTGAATACAAATGCCAAATGTGGACCAGAAGAACTTTATATTGTCAGCAGGGGCGCTGAAAGACAAGGTTTATAGAAAAATAAATGTGAGTGCTTTCATTCAAAGTGCCCGATGATACTGCCTCAACGTGGCAAGATTCTGCAAAACAGTTGTGGAAGAAGCAAGATGAACTTGCATCTCTCCTTCATTTGCATTTGCATTTGTGTGTGTGTGTGTGTGTGTGTGTGTGAATGAGAGATATGAAGTAGTCACATGTTTACTCATGTCAGCATATCTACCATTCACAAGTTAATCCTGCTATATATGAAAGCAGCACGATCTGTTCTCAATCACTGCCTCCTCAGACAGCTCACTGTGATTTATGTGCTGTTTAGGGTAACTGTGCTTTTAGGGGTCATCTCCCTTGTGTGCTAGCCAAGATGACAATTACCATGGCAACACAACCCCCCCCAACAAAGATGGAGTGGTGCATTGAACAGACGAGCAGGTTGCTGTGTCATTTGTTTGGAGATATGACTAATCAATGACAGAAGAAAAGCCACTTTATTGATCAGAAATGCACTTAAACAAGGCGCAGTGTTATATGATGTGTACATCAGAGTGCAATGTCTCAGGAGCTTGTATTGAGTCATTTTCTACTGAAATTACAGGTGTGAGATGGATTCTTTTTTTTTTTTCCAAGTGAATGAGGTGGTCGGTTATATAAAGCAAAAAACAAACAAACAAAAAAGTAAATGAAAACGACTTGGTTTGTACTCAATTTATTCTGTTTGTCTGTGTATGTGTGTGGGTGTGTTATCATCAGGCATTGTGGTCCAGAGAGATCTAATATTGAAGGAATTACCATAAATGCAGTCTGAGCACTTTCACTGGTTTTAATGTATATGTCTGTGGACAGATTCTGTCACAGCTATGGTGTTAAAAACATGCAAGGCACAAAAACTTCAGAGGTGTGTTGGTGTGAAAATGTTCATTTGGACTACAAGACCAAGCTGCTATCTAAATGAATGGGAAGCAAGCCGTCATGTCATTTTAAGGACATAAAATCAGTTGTGAGCTCAAAACTAATTAAAAAATTTGTTGACTTTGCTGCAAAATAAATTTAAAAAAAAATTTGTTTTGTTTTGGGTTTTTTTAACCCATGGATTTCACCTCAATCCAGAGCTTAGATCTTGCAAATACTTAAAAATCACCTACCCAAATATTTACTACATAGTGGTAGTACTGAGTAGATATGCCTGCTGTCATACGTACAGCTGAAACTGCCGTGAACTTCAAATGTAGTCCTGTATCAGTGGAACAACTGGCTGTAATATTCCTCATTTCTACTGCTGATTGGCTCGTTGGGGTGTGGCAGTTTTTGGCAATATTAAATTATCCCATAGATTTATATTCAGGATCCTTTGAGTGCCATATCCGCTTCTTATAATGTCTCACTTTTAATTAAAATGAAAGTTAAAATTGAAGATAGATGTGGTCTGATCATGAGTAAGGGTACTGGAATTAGGGGGACCAAGTGCCCTACCACGCTACACCCCTGTCCCACATTCTTCCCACAGCCTGTAATGTATTAGTAATTCTCCAAATAAGCTATCCTCATCTGGTGTGTAAACATATAATATAGGTTGGGTCCTAGAAGTCACTGGTGTTACAATGGCGTGATCCTGCTATGAAATGGTCTCAAATTAAGTTTCCATTTTCCTTCAACATAGAATGAAATGTGCCTGAAGGATGAGACCACTGCAGATGTTTTGTATATAGTTTTAGCATTTTTCAAGTCTGTTTCATATTTTGGCACATGCCAGCATAGCATAGATCATCCCTAAAGTATGTGAAAAAAGCCACTTGATCATGAGAAACAAGTGTTTTTACAGTTCAATGGAAGAAATGTCATTGCAGTAAATATATCACAAACTTAAATTCAAATTTGAATTAAGCGAACTAAGAAACTATACTAATTTTCTCACCATTAACAAGACCATTCTTGGTTATTTTCCTTTCATACCAGCACAGATGCAGACATGAGTGGTCAGAGCTCCAGTGGGCAGGGGTGTGGTCAACGGCACGGAGGAGTTTGTTTTATTAAGTCCTCTGTGAAAATCCTCATGGGAAATATCATGGATTCTGCTGCAGATGTTTCTCTGTGTTTGCATGCTTGGAAATGGGGTTGGGCCCTTTGATCTAAATGAAAATGCACCACAGAGGTTTGCAGTGTGGGCGAGTCAGAGCTCTACTCAGAGAGCAAATCAGAACCTCTTCCCACCTCCGGATTTTCCCAGGTTTTCCTGCAGAGTCTACCTTCTGTGATCAGAGACATGGGAATACCACGGCCTGTCGCCTTGATCCATCTCTCTCTTGGCACAACCTGCAGCCATTTGGCATCTCCAGTGGAAACACTCACAGTCAGTGCCAGCAGTGGCAGACCACCAATGCCTGCATACTTCCTCCCACAGAGTTCATTTTTATATCAACTCTCCTCTATCATCAATCTTTCTTTTCACCACACACAGGATTCTCTTTTGAAATGTTTAAGTAATAAACCAAACAGCCCAGAAGTGGATATATTTAGGGGAAAGTGCAGCATATCTCTGATCTCAGACAGTCAGTGACTCTCACCTTAGACTCAAACAGCAGTCCAATTAGAGTCATATTCGTGGGTTAATCTATGAGTAGCTACAACCCGGAAGTACACCATACATGGCTCCACACAGCTCTCCACAGCGCACTTTTGACCTGAGTGATGCTTGGTCCCCTGGCAATTAACCGTGGCCTGTCTGGCGTTGCCCTCTGCTGATATTCCTACACTCAGTTTGACTGCTGACACACAGCGTTTCCTCCCTTCTGTCTCCACTAGATAGAACAGATGCGTTTTAAAAATCAATTTTCTTTTCTTTTTCTGGAGAATCCATTCCCTGAAATACTCTTCTTTAAGCTTTTAAATCAGAATAAGAATCTTTTTCCCCAAGGAGGACACACGGTGATGCCACAGTGTGTGTGTGTGTGTGTGTGTGTGTGTGTGTGTGTGTGTGTGTGTGTGTGTGTGTGTGTGTGTGTGTGTGTGTGTGTGTGTGTGTATAGATATATATGAGGTCTTTAAAAAGCATCTTATGTCACCTTTTCTCTGTCTGTTAGAAACTAAAATCAGAAGCATTATTTGGTCTCTTGTTTGAAAGTTTAACTAAAGTTTACTTGAGAATGTGTAAGTAGGCAGGAGAGCTGGGGTGGGGCAGGTTGGAGGTGGTGTAAATCATAAGCCTGAACCTGGAGACTGCGGTTTGTTGTCCTGTTTCACTCACTGCTTAAACTTATTTTCATGTACTTCTGCTAGCTGTTTTGTAAGGTCAAAGCTCCATGAATACTGTGTTAGATTTAGAAAAAGATCAAGGTTTAAGTGAATGCACTAATATGTTTTCTCTCATCATTTCTTAGTTCTTTTTACTACTCATGTTGATTGTTGTTACTTGTTTTCTTCTGTATCTACAAAAATAATTTCTGTCTCACACTGTTTTGTCTCATGGAATTAAATTTTAGGTCAACATCACTGTGTCTTTTTGACGACCTGAAATGGCACGATAACACGGGGCATTCTTGGAATACTTTTCACAAAGAAACTACAATTTAGCAAAAGACTCTAAAAGGCTTCAGCATTGTATTTCCCACATAAGACCTTGTCAGCATTTAATCTTAATAATTATCAAATCCAAGCGCTGTGCATCACAAAGTGAGAAGGTGTTCTGTTTCATTTGGCCTTTTGGCAGCTTCACATTAGAAATGTCTTTGGGGGCTTTCCTTTGGGCCTTCTGTAAGTGTTGCATGGTTATATGCAGTTTGCTTCTTTCACTCATAAAGCAACAGGACCTGACTTACCCTACCCTGGAGTTATTTCCTTAATAAATTCAGACTCACATGCACAAAGTTGTAAATGAGGTAACTCCTAAGTAAAAATGCCCATTAAATTTGCCACAGTAATACCAAGGAGCTCAAATACAAGAGTTCATAGGTATGAGCTACTAGTACGTCATGCGTAATGGCATGCTGCAAAAAAATGGGACACATGTGGAGGCGAAGCTTTTATCAGTTACATGAAATATGCATAATTGTTTGTGGCTGAAATAATTACAAACTGCCTCACTCACCGCTGAAGTTGAAAGCAAAGTCAGGACCTCGCAAGCTATTTAACACTACAGGCTCTGCCTGCCTGCTCAAGCTAAACTCACCATGAGCCAAGCACTAAGGAGCCAATAAAAACAGCCTCATTTAAGGCGCAGTAACTTGGCACAGTCTGCTTTCAGATGAAAACAGTCTCTCCGCCCTGTCAACTTCATGTACCGCTGTGAATGTACATTGTGCAAGCTGAGCAAAAAACATAGTTAAATGTACAGTTAAGTCAGTACTTGTTCTTTGAACAGCCAGAATAAATTACTGCAGGCCTAAACACAGCTTAAAGAATTACAGTGCGCCAGTGCCAAACTACTTATCTAGGAATCAATTTCACAGCTAACTCAGTGTAAAAAAAGGATATAAAGGGTATGCTGCAAGAAGATCCTTTTATTTGCGATGCCACCAACCAGAGCTCGATGACCCTGTTGTCTTCTTGGTGGATGTTTCTGTTACTGGTGGCTCAGTCCATGGTAAACGCTGCGTTGTCCAAAAAAAAAAAAAAGAAAAGAAAAAAAGGTAATTTATTTTTCCCTCAACAGGTTGTCAGTTTGTTTTTGTGATCTCCATTAACAACAAGCTCTTTAAATGGAATAATTTAAAGTTAGTAATTTTAAAATTGCACTATCATTAAAAACGCTCATTTGCAAAGTGCGCACTTGTTGGCAGTACATAGCATTTGTCAAACAGCACTGGCACATCGCTCATCTACAAGTCCTGTCGTGCCACTTCAACCTATTGAAGCCAATACCTGGGGGATTCAGGAGGCTTTGATGCCTTCTCAGACAAAAAAAAAAGCAAGTGGATTTTTTTTCTTGTTCTGTGCTTTTTGTATTTAATAATTCTCTAACAGATTTATATTAGAGTGTTTGATCTTATCGGAGGGCAACTTCAAAGACATTTTTGTTAGAAAAACTTATGCAGTTAGTGTTGTATGAAAAGCCATGCCGCACACTAAATGCCATATAGTCTCAGCGGAAACAGAGAAACCTTGAAAAACCAAGGTAAATTTTTTTTTTCATTATGTGAGCAAAGGTTATTGTATTACATCAAATCCTGAATGCAATTTTTGCAAATGGTTGTGACCAGTATTTTCACTGGACAATGAGAAATGAGCCTGCAACAAAGGGTAGCATCAATTTGCTGAAATCTTCAACTCACCTGAACATCTACTGCAGCTGAGCCCCACTGCTGACAAAAACATGTTTATCACAGAAACCTGTATGAAAAATAGAAGTAAAGTTTAACCCACACACTCCCAAATGTCAGCGTGTGTACAAACAAATGCAATTTCTCCCCCAACAACCTCAAAGAGGTACCCAGCTGGTGATCACACTCAAGTGCCCCCTTGGGGACCAGACCGGGCCCTGGTAGAGAAAAGTGCTAGCACAGAGCATAAACTGAAAAGGGGAAAATGTGAGCAAGCAAGAAAAAATGCAGTAGAAGGACTGAGATAAAATAATGTATAAAACAGAATAAGATTCAGTTAACGGAGCAAGGGGCCGGCAGCGCAGGCAGACACTTGGTATCTGCTGTTGTCTTTGGTCTCTCTTCAAAGTACGTGGTTCCCACCATTATGTTTCAGAAACTGTGGTATGTTCAAACATTGTTCTTCATTCCTTAAAAGGACACTGGCTGGTCTGTGTTTATGAGGTCATATGATGAGTTTATTTTAGTTTAAAACCCAGGACTTGGAATACATGTCTACATTGTTAACAAGGTGTGTGTGTGTGTGTGTGTGTGTGTGTGTGTGTGTGTGTGTGTGTGTGTGTGTGTGTGTGTGTGTGTGTGTGTGTGTGTGTGTGTGTGTGTATGGGGTGGGGTTAAGTTGTGCTTGAAGTTGTGCTGAACGCACTGATATTTGGTGTTCGGTGCCTTGCATAATAATGAACAAGGTCCAGAAACTTAATGATTAGAAAAGAAACTACCACATGTGATCAGCTTCGGCCCCTTTCCTAAATTTGTGCACTTGTGTTACTTAAGGATAAACTGACCCCATGTGTTGTGTTTTTTTTTTTTTTTCCCAGTGACCACATCAGTCGAGTAGATTTTAAGCACTGGCTCAGCAGTGCTTCAACATGAATAGGACATTTAGCGGACTGCTGACTGGGACCTGTGTTGTGCCTCACATGTGGTCTGTGACCCCTCATTTCAAACAGTGTTGAAAAAAGAAAACAGGATGCATAAACCATTTGACTCGGCCCATTTACGTGTGTGACTCAAGGCGATGGGGCAAGTCCGGGCTTGTAGAAAAGAAAATAATTCACCGATGGTCGAAGCCTCCTGTGCCTGCTGTGTTCAGTCCATGATCTAATGTGCAGCCCTTTAAAGGTGTAACACAAACTTTTTACCCCTGGCTTACACACATGAATTTAGTCATTTCCCCCTCTTCCTGTGAAACCATCATTTTAACACAGAACAAGGTTTTTGAGGATTTAATGTGTTTGTAGAATTAACTGTCTTTTTAAATTTTAAACACTACAATTGCACAACAGAACAAGTCATTTAACAAGTCAAGTTGATTTTATTTATAATCCATCCATCCATAAAGCCAACATAAGCCTGATAGAAATAAAAGTGATGTGTCATCTTTTTGCCTCGTAGTGTTTTGTGACAAAGTTTCCGCTTTGAAGCAATATTGAATGTGGTCCCCAGAGTCAAAGTCAGCAGGTGACTGCTCTGTGTGATATTTACTCCACACAATCAAGACTGTAATGAGTAAAAGCACACAGAAGTGGAATTACTCAAAATAATATTTGTGCTTTGATACTTTTTATGTTTTTAAGTTTAAATGTAAGGTGAAAACAGAAGAAAAATTATGAAGTTGAGTTATTGTTGATAAAAGCTTTGCTGTTCTATGATTAATCTAGAATTAAGGTGATGATAATAATTTAGTGGAAGGTTAATTTTCTCCCCCGACTCAAACATCTCAAGAGGGAGAGCAATGCAAAAGCAGTACAGGTCTTCCTTGAAGTGTCTTTCTTTAACTTAAGCTTAACTATCCTGAAATCACTTCATTCATGCTTTCAGCAAATGTATACAGTAGCATGTGACCATTATTGTAAAAGCCAAATAATATATCTCTTGTAATGTGAATAATTGTTACCATTTTAGCCACATTCATGTAGTCAATTTGACAGCTTACATATAAGAAAGTATAACAACTAACTAGTGGCTTCATGTATTTTGGGCTGGATGGATATCTGACGGTCTCAGAGGGGTATGAAGATCTAAGTCCCCTGGCAGACACATGACACTCCCAGTGATAATCTGATTCTCCTTGGGGATTATGTGACCTTTACATCCTACGGCCATATGGAGCCCACATCTGTCACCTTGATATGTAGCCATGACACATCACTCAACTGCCATCTCCAGCTTGATATGCATTTACTGCTGGGATTCATAGTCATGCAATAAAAACATGCAACAGGCCTTTCCCACAGGTGCCAAATTCAAAGGTGTAATATTAACATTAGCTCTGTTGCTCTTAAATGTCCCAGTAATGAGACAGCATGCATGACACCAATGATTTAAGTGACCAATGCTTTCTGCAAATTGCTCAGTTGAGTCAGATTCAGCAGTTCAATATCACTGAGTTCAACTTCAAGCTCTTTTTCCTGACTTTACATTTAGATTAAATTAAGTGTGTGAACACAAACAAATGACACTGTGAAATAAAAATCATCACACTACACACTATGAAATAACTGACATATCATTAATTTGCATTTAACTTTATTATTATTATTTTTTAATAAGTAATGCTGCAGTGTCTTACTCTAGCCTGACTCACACGCCAGTGAATTCTACTGTGTGGATCAACTCTGTAGTGTTAGCAGTGAGCCAGAGAGAGAGACACCATTGTAACATTACATGAATTGTACATTTAATGGCTTTAATATAGAGCAGCTAACAAAAGGCACAACATTTAAATGGCTGCTACACTGATACTAGTGCAAATCTTATAGTTTTCTTTATAGTAACTTAATCACTGCTGTCAGCATCTACTTCACAGTCACTGCAGCTACTGATAATATTTTCACCTACTTCACAAACTTCTCTAAAGCCCTGTGTAACATACTTTCTTTAAAGTGAAAATGTCAGTTGGTTCCAGGAGCATCACTCCACCCTAGATTTCTGCCATCTGTGTGTGTGTGTGTGTGTGTGTGTGTGTGTGTGTGTGTGTGTGTGTGTGTGTGTGTGTGTGTGTGTGTGTTTTAAACCTCTTTTTAGGGGAAAATCTAAAAAAAAGTGGTTTATTTACCTGGAAACGTCTTTACTGCTTTTATTTTTGGACTTTATAATTTTAAAATAGCAGACTAAAGGCTAAAAAAAAAAAAAGCTCTGATTTTCCAAAGCTTGAATTCATCATTAGAGACCCAACAAGTTCACCTCCAGGGTTAGCAAATCACTGCTAGTTAACTGGATGACACAGGAATCAGTGAAACTTTGATCTTCTTTCTAATAAGGATGCAGTCCCTTATGGCCATCTGTGCTGCAAGTTTGCTGATAATAGTGTCAACTATAAGAATCTTGTCAGAATTCATCAGTCCTGGACCAGCAACATATTTGCCAGCATGCCCTGCATGTATTATAGGAGACATGCAACACACTATCACTGGCCGAAGGGTGTCTGCAGGTGAAGCAAGGCACTTATTCAGTATTCATTTGCTGTGCTATTTAAAAAGCACACTGTAAAGCAGAGGTCATGACAACTTGGATAAGTGGAAGGAAACTGGATGGATGGATGGATGGATGGGTTTCATAAGCCTATATATTTGATTTACAGCAGGATGTTTAATGTATAGTGTATTATAGAGTTCAGGGTAAATGCAATAACCTTTCATCTTTGTGTGGTAAGGTGGAGTGGTTAAATGTTGGATGTAATGAGGAGATGAAAGCTGAAATGGGAGACATCTGTCAAATGACTTAACCTACAGTATATTTAACATAAAGCTCTCCTCTGCTGTGCTGCTTTGTAAATGATGCCTTGACCCATGATTAACTCTACCTAAATTCAAGGACCTTACATTCCCAGAAACAACAGCTAATTCTCTGAAAACCACCACTGCAACACCCTATAATTATCAAAACACAACATGCACCCATCAATTTGGCCTTTCCATCCATGTACCGTGAACCAATTAGGGACGCTGGAGATATCATCTAGATGGGGCTGCCAAATTTCCTCCATCAGGCAGAGCTCCAGCACAGTAATAAACAACCTCAAGCTAAGATCAATTCACAGGCTGCATGTTGAAATTTAGAGTCAGCTGCCAGTTACAGGAGATGGATGGCTGCTAATGTGAAGGCCCCGAAAGCTGTAGTGAACCATTTTGTAAATAAAATAGGATAACTTGATGAAAAATAGTACAGTAATTTAACAATTCTTTAAAAAAAATTGTAAGTAGTAGCATTGTCATGATGTTTCAGGTATAGTAGACTATGTTTTCATGAGACATCTGTCAGGCTTGTGTAAAGAATATCTTTTATATCTCTTTTTTAGTTTTTTTAGACTCGTTGAGATCATGCATAGTGACCAAAGCGTTAATGGGGGGCATGATTACAAAACCTGCAAGCCACTTCAGGGAAACTAAGAAGAATAGATGCAAAAATCTCCCCCCCAAAAAAGTGCTGCAACAGCCCTTTACTGTTTGATGAGTTGGAATCAAACGTTCGGACAGTATAATTTAGTTAGGAGTGATGGAAAATGACAGTGCCAGACCACTAGTGTGGCTGCCATTGGCTAAAGTGCTGGTGGTTGATATCTGAGACAATGTCAGTGGGTATTCAAGCTCTTGGGTACAGACAGTGGTGAAAGTTTATTAAAAAAAAAATCTACAAAACAAGCAGAAATAAATTAAACACGAGAAAACATGAAAACTTGAATTCAAAGTTGATTTGCTGTGCTTACATCAATCAAAAATCCGTTCAGTAACTTGTCATCAATTCAGTAAAGCCAGGAATGCATTTAATTAGCGAGCTTTAAAAATACAATGCTAGTTGTATTTCTAGCTTTTTCATTCTTGGTGTGAAGCCACACTGCCTCTGTCTCTTCCTGTTTGTGTGGCTACTTCGTTTACAGGTATTGGACTGAAGGTGTGACTTGTGGCTGCCACATTTGCAACAGCTGGCAGTTGTTATGGAAAACACCTTCTTGGAGCTCAGTTTCTGATGTGTTCTCTTGATTGAGTCATTTTACTATGTTTCATTCATGTGTCTGCTCATCTTGGTAGGAGTTTCCATGTTGTGCTGAGGGAGGTTAATGGCCAGTAGTTGGATGGGACTGGTCCCTTTTGGGGATCAGGACTGTCCGGTTTTCGATCAGCCATTCTGGGTGTGTCTTAGCCTTTAGCAGCTGGTTCATTTGTGCTGCCAGGCCCTCCTGGAGTGAAGTTAACTTCTTTAGGCAGTAGGTGTTTATCATGTCAGTGCTTGGTGCTGTCCAATTCTTCACATGTGAGACTCTTTCCTCTTTTCCTCTTTTCTTTCCACTGTGATGGTTAATGGAGCCTGTTCATGGAGGTTGCTGTGGTCTGCTCTTAGATCCACTATATCACTTCAAGTGGTTAGCCAAACCAGCGAGGCTTTGCTTGGCAGTTTCTAAGGCCTCAGGTATGGACAGCCTGTTGTACTTCTTAGGCATCCATTTCTTCATCACACCTTTTTGCAGCTCTAATAGCAGGTAACTTTCCTCCGTGCTGCGTTGACTTTGGCCTCTACTTCTCCATAGAGAAGCTCCTTGTGGCTTCCATTCATCTTATAGCCAAGCATCTCAAGGATCACTGTCACTGTGGTATAGATCTACTGGTTGGTTTCAGTGATGGTCACAGTAGGGATTGTCTACAATGCTGCATTCACATCTTCTAGTAGACTTTCAAAGTCATGGTAATCGCTATGGAGGTTGCAGGTTTCCAGCGTAGCCACGATCTTCTCTTTCAGGTCAGCTGCTCTCACATTCAACGTAGCAGTCATTCTTGGAGCTTGGTACCCAATCTCAGGGTGTGGGGATGATGATATCTTATTCCTGACCTGATGTTCTGGTTCCCCCTTACTGGAGCATTTGTGTTGTATCTCATCAATCTCTAGTTGTGACAGTAGTCGTGATAGTAGTTGCTTCTTGCGGATGTTGAAACACTGAGATACTAGGTTTTTTTGTGTGTTAATTGGTTCCTTTCTGTGTGGAGTTTGAATATTTTCCTCATGTCTCCATGGGTTCTCTCCCAGTACTCAACGACATGGATTTTAGGTTAATTGGTGATTCTAAATTGGCTGTAGGTGTGACTGTGAGCATGAATTGTTGTCTATCTCTCTGTGTTAGCCTTGCAGTAGACTGGCATCCTGTCCGGGGTGTACCTTGCTTCTAGCCATATGGCAGCTGGGACAGGCTCCAGCCCAGCCGTGACCCTGAATTGGATAAGTGGAAGAGGAGGAATGGACGGATGTATATCCATACAACATATATTTTTCATGTGTGTAACCAAGACATGATTGATAATTTGAGAAGTCCAACCAAGTGGGTTATAGAAACTCTTTCCACAACCATCTGTGAAAATGCATCTGTGAAACAATTCATTGAGGACTGTTTTTATTATGTTCCTGTGATTATTTGGACGGATGTGTAGGGGGCTTAATCTTTTCAGCTACTGAGGCATGCAGAGGCAAGGTCAAAGCTGCAGTTTATCAGAGGTTATAGGGATTTTGTTAAATGTGTCTTTGTGGGCAGAATATTTGAACTGAGTGTCTTGTATTGCAAAAACTGATTCATTTATAAAGGAGGCAGAAAAAGAATGCCCTTGTGCCTCAACCTTTGGTCAAAATAAGTCCAAAAGCCTCTGCAGAATCATACATTATTACCTTTATTGCTGTGAATCACTGATGTAGAATCAGCTCTAGACTACAACATGTCAGCAGTTACAGCACGGTTCTTAGTAAGGTTTTTATTTTTTTAACCTGACAGAGTATTTCATAAAAAAAAAAAAATCCTAAATTTGAATGCAGAATAAGAGTTTATTTTACTTCAGAGAGAAAATTATTTTAAAATTGGTTAATTGCCAGACGTATTGTGCTTAAGAGCAGAAGGGCACGTGGGTGAAGGATGGAAGGGCTGGATTCAATTGTACACATCCACACTCACACATCCACAAACACAACAAGAGCCAGACCAACTGCCCATATAATGTCACATCTCATGCCAGTGCAGTGAGGTTTCCTTTGCAAAGAAACACTCCACCAACAAAGGAAGACAGTCTGTTTAATATTATAAAAGCCGCACTGGGAGCCGGCAAGTTTATGCAGTAGCATCTGGCGTCACCGCAGATTCCTGCCAGGGCGCACATTAGATCAGAGTAATTGGCCAGGACAGCAGTGTGAGATGGACAAATGAAAACCTCCTCCTGGGTGACCTGATGGCCAAGGGGAGAATGAACAGTGCTGCTCAGAGCCTGATAAAGAGCTCGTGGAGTGAAAAACACACTTTTTCCCCACAACATATGCTTTTAGGGACAAATGCTGACTGCTCGTCAGGTAATGTTTTGGATTAAAATGTATACGCATACATAATCATTATTATCATTTTCTACTGTTCATGTAATTCTAATCTGCGAGTTTAGTCAGTCATACACAGTCACAAGATCCTATTGCAAACCATGGTTAAGTGTTTCTAAGTTTGTAATTTAGACTTCCACTTGGTCATTTAAAATCCACTTGGAATTTAATCAATTCAGGGTTTAAATGCATCACTTTACATTCTGTTATATACTTTGAACAAGAAATGGTTGTGTAATCGGCCTCGGGGTATTTTTCCCACCAGATATTACATTTGATGGATAAATCCAGCAGATTGCTGACTGGAATATTAGCATGTAAATAAATATAATGTCTCATTGGCCTTTTTTTGGTCTAACAAAAAAATTATGGCTTGCCCTAGGCATTATTATCTACCAGGTCATTTTCTATGTACTCGGTAGATAATACCTCAGTGTACTGTACGTCAGAATAAATCCAAACCCCGTGCTTAAAAACAAAAAAAAAATCCTTTCAATAATATAATATGCTACAATTTTCTATTTAAATAAGGAAGCTCTCTATTCACGTTATTTGGCAATACTGTTCAGTTTTACTGGAAATATTTTAGAAGCTAAACATTTATTTTCATGAGCATTGTGTGCCTTTGGTTTGGTACTCTGGTATTTATCTCAGTGGTCGGATCAACATTTCCAATCCCAAGTAGTGCATATTCAGATAGAAATGGAAGAATTTATTTTTGCTATATAAAATGCACAAATAGTTGTAGCAAAAGTAGAGATAAATAATACTGGCATACAGAAAATGAAACCATGAGAAAAATCAAAATATAAAAATTAGAAACAAAATGGAGGCTAATACTACTGTACAGTGAAATATGTAGTAAACAAGGCATCTTGGACCTAAATTCCCTTTCATTAAACAAATAAATATTTACTATGAACAGCCTCAAATGTTGAAATGGTTTGATGGCAGGCATTTCTTAAGGAAGCAGGTTTAATTTAATCTTGCTGAGATGGATCAAATTAAGACTTAAAGAACTACTTCGAACTGATTCTGCATGTGCAACTTTTATCCTTAAAAACTTTGGCAGAAAATGCACACCGATAAAGAAAAGAAACGTAAACAAAATATTTACACATAATGCAGTCTCATTAGTGATGCATTTCAAACTATACTGTGGCTGTACATTGCCACAGATTAAATCTGTGGTAAAACAAGAGGGGAGGAAAAGAAAACAGCTCTGAAAAACCACCTTTTTTTTTTTTTTGCCTTGATGGTAATAATAGAGGAGCCAAGGGAGTAAGTGCGGCTGGAGCCAGCTCACTTATAGACATAAAAAAAGGACTTGAACAAAGAAGCTCCCATTTTTCATGACAGTATCAGCCCACACTGACTGAACTTTAAAAAAGACCTCAGGAAGAAGAGGCACAAATGCCTCAGTGTTCTTATCTCAGAAGAATGGAAGAAAATAGTCTTCAGAGCTCATAGGTAATGGTCCAGATCTGCTCCAGTGATTTTTTATTTTTTTTTGGCCTCTCTAAAATGCACTCAGAGCACTCTATTGGTATTCCACAGCAGTCAAATCCATTCGGAAGATTTATTAGATTCCAGTCTGTTCTGCTTCATCCAATTAGTAAAAGGACAACAGGATAAAAGGGGAATCTTGTTAGCTTCCAGTGGTAGTGGATGAGATAGGAAGAGCGGCAGAGCTTCATTTCTAACATCCCGTGTGCTTCCGTTGGCAGCTATTACACATGTCTGAGGTCAGTCAGAATCATCTTTACACACACAGGCACACTCCTCATGGTGCTCCAAGGCCACATCAGTCATGGACTTCTGCAGGCCTCTTCCACCACTTCGATGTTTCAGCAGTAGAACCTGTTTGAAAAGAGGATGCTTAAGTTGACAGATGCCAGCAATTATTTATTTTAAACATGCTTAGTGGATTGGTTATTTAGAAATTAAACTGTTGTTTTGCACAGAGCCTTGGAATCACAGTGTGCAAGATATCTTGTATTTAATGGTAAAGCATGCGTTTAAATCTGTTATTTGTTTTCTGGCTGGTCATTTGACAAAAATGTTTAAAACTTAGCTTGATTCATATACACAAACCAAAGGTTTTAGAAAACTGGCATCTTCCAGTTTTGATTGAAACACAAACACTTTGAGACTTGTAAATAATAACTTGGTATGCAAGTGGTAAACTGTGGGAAAATTAGATCACCAAAAACTGAAAATTCCCAAACCAAGAAATGACAAGTGTTTATAAAAATAGCTTCATGCAGCAGCCTGAGTACCAAGAAAATGAAAGAGAAGCTTGTAGCACACTGGAGAAATCTGCCTTCTAAAAACAGAAGTTAATGCAAACAATTCCTACTACTGCCCCAATTTTTGCTGGTCTTACTAACCAGTAAACCTTTTGTCTGCACAAACAACCTATTTCACCTCCTGACATGTTAGTAAGAGAGAAAGTAGAATCCATATTTTTATCAGAATGAAAAGTAAAAGGAAAGTAACAGGGGAAGATACCATGATGAGGATCCAAAACAGGTAGCCAGGAGGTTTTAAATGAGGAAAGACCAGTTTCCAGACTTAAACCTCATTGACTTGGTTTGGAATGAACTGAAAATGAAGCCACTGATGAGTCTGAAATTTAAGATGCATTTAGAAAGATTCCAAAATAACTTTAAAAAGTTATTATTATCTATGTGTTCATGTTCTTTTATGTTTATTTACCCTTTTGTTTCAGAGTACACTGGTACATTACTCTATGTACATTTTAACAAATTGTGGAGATTGACTGACAGGACAAAGTCAAATGTTTTTATTGTTTCTAAATTAACCTGAGTAAAACTGCAGTAATATACAAGTATTCCATAATTAAAACCCTTGTTTAACTGTAAATATGTGCACAGGTGTCTTTGACGTCATTTTGTGGTCAAATGAAAACTTACTAACAAACTGAACATCAAATGGCTTCCATCACATTATGATTAAGTCGATATTTACCTCATGATATTTCTTTGTAACTCTGGCAGGAGTGCACTGGCAGTCATAGCAGCGGTGGGAGCAGCAGGCGCAGTTTCCACCACAGCGCTTCACCAGGAGGCAGCCGGGCCAGAAAATGGCATCTGTCCTTTTCAGCTCTTCACGCAGGGATACGGAGAAGTTACGTGGAGTGCAGCTGTACAGCTGAACTTCTTCCCTCAGAAGATTGAGATCAGCTCCACCTCAAAGACATCAGATATTTTCATTTCAACACATCACCTGCATTCATTTATTATATGCTCAGATATTCTTTTAATATTAAACATTTTTATTACTATACAGTATGGTAGCTGGCTTGTACTGAGTTGCTTATATTACTTTTCTATCTTTCCTGTCTAAATTGAATTCTAACATACATGTTAATAATTTCCTACCTCTGGCCTTCCTAGTGTGGATGAATGATTTCCCCAGCACATGCCATGTAGGTTTGTACAACTCCTCCATATCCATCTGCCACCTTTCTGGTTCCAGATACTTCATGACCTCCTCTACAGTGATCAGCTCTGCCACAGCCTCTGACAGCTCCTCGATGTCCTGCAGGGATGGAGGGAGAACTGCAGGGGCTTTGGGCTCTGATACACTCTGTGGGAAAACCAACAAATCAAATGAAGAGGGATGGAACAGACGGGTCATTTGCATACCAAGGTACAACAGTAAATGTATTTTTAATATAAAGAGTCCAGCTTGCATTGGCTTCAACTCTGAAAAGAGAAAACATCTTTGAACAAGCATGAAATAAATACATAACTTTCTCAATAATATCAAGTTTGAGACACATAATAAGGTAAAACTAATTATCTCATTACACAAACTGCCTCAAGGATACTTACATCTCAGCCACTTTGTGTGACATTTAAAAACTTGGAAGTGTACTCTAGTCTATGAATATTAAAACAGGATAATTATAGAGAAGGAACAACTTTGTCACTGGTGACAAAATGCAAAAAATTACCGTAGACTGCTATTGCACATTTTATATCATGATAAAATATAAGATTTACATTGAATTATGGGTCATTAATTATACAGTGGTTTGGACTTGAGTTGAGTTATACAGAAATCGTGACAGCCCAACGTCACCGGGGCCCAATTTAAGCTTTGTGTTTGAAAAACGATGTTTCAATTAACAGTAACTGCAGCCCCTGAGGATCGCAGACACATACAGGAATTTCCACACTGGACTGAATTGTAAGGTATTTGCCTAAATTTGACACAATTATACTCTTCTGGAAGCAATAATATTTTAATTAAATAGTCCACTGGGCCGCCAAGGTGTTAGCTTCCTCTAAAGGTAAATAAGAGATTTCTAGACTGAAGTTCATTTCAGTCCAAATAAAAATGAAAAGAAAGAAGAGACAAGACCCAAAATCACAACTACATCACACACAACTAAAACTGTTGTAGTTTAAGACTGAAAAGGTACACGGTAAAACTCCTTTTACACCCATTACATTTACAACCATTAGTCCTCACCCTTCACCCAGCATTGGAGCCTATTTCAAGACTACACCTGCCATACAACCCTGAAAATTGCAGGTCACAAACTGGGTCAGGTGTTGAGGAACCAGGAAATACTGAAGATAAGTAGTCTACTGGAACAAGGATACGGCATAAATGAACATGAGCTGAGAACTGTTGGAATGCTACTACACATGTAATCCCTGTGAAAGGGGTTGCACGAAGAGGATGTAGGACCTATGGATTCTTCGAAATCCAACATCCAGACTGACTTTGAAACAACTCGTAGCTCAGTGTTCCAACATTCGCAAGAATGCTATCGCAACTAGAGACTGACGAGGTACAACACAAATGCTAGGGAGATATCATTATCCCCACACTCCAAGATTGGGTACCAAGCCCCAATAATAACTGGTACATTGAATACCAGAGCAGCTGACCTGAAAGATAAGATCGCTAAGCTGGAAACCTAAGCTGTCAAATGAGCTCACATCTCTGTCACCTCTTTTTCTCACTTTGTATACCAGCATTTATCTGTATAGCTTTTGTCGGCAACAGTATTATTTGTTTCAAGCTCTCGACTCTCCAGTGAGCTACAGTGAGCAGTCACGGAGAAGATTGATACCTGGTGCGTTGTGTTTCCCGTGAGAGAAGAGGCTAATCTGTTAGACCTTTCAGTCTTGTGATGGTGCATTTGTCCAACATGTCAGCTCGCTGGTCTCTCTAATCTTACGTGACTGACAGGTAGAAGGCAACATTGTGACACTTACAACAACAGCAACATAAAAAAAAAGAAAAAGTTTGAAAACACTGAACACGTCAGCTTCTGGCAGCTGTGTTTTAAAGCTTTTGGAGAGGCAGAAATATATGAAAAGAAGAAGAAAAAAGACACCAGAAACCTGCATCTTCCTTTTAATGACTTATAGGAGAGAATTACAAGGGAATAAGTGAGATGAGTGAAGGTTTTCCTTCTTGGCACTAACCTTGTGAAGATATGTGGCTCATCAGCTATTTCTGTTTTCCCCCCAAAATAAAGAAATTGTTTACACAGTAGATATCATATACTTCTGTTGACTACTGAAGTACATTACATCTCAGCATATGGAGGCAGTAAGATTAAGATAGATATATACTCCAGTCAGCTGGGCTAGAGGCAATTAAACTGTAAAAAAAAAAGATCAGGAAGCGCTTTGACATCTTCACAATGAATGAAAAGGTAGAACACCAGCACTGATAAGATTTATTGGCAGCATAAATGTGTTCAAAATCCAAGCCCCTTTGGCAATGACTTTAAAATGAGATGCCAGTGGTTTGACATGGCTGCACCACAGGCTGGAAAAATACAGCTGACGCACAGCTGTGTTCACGCCACAGATTTGAGTCATACTAATGAGGTTTCTTTTATAACCACCGAGCATATCTTTGGTTTATTTGGCACCAACTGAGATAAACAGTCACAAATGTGACAGGAATATTTATGGGAAATGGAATGGTCATATAGCACCATAAGAAAGAGTGATACAGTATTTCCAGACAACAGACAGAATCTGTGATTCTTATTAGTTGAGCCTTGGCAGCGGCTAACTGCATGGAATGGAAGCCATTAACAGCTTGTGAATGTCGATGGTGCAACGCTCCCCCAATTAGCAGCTCTCTGCAAACTCAGCATCAGAAAGAGAAGCCAAGCAATCCTCCAGAGACACATCAAGATGGTATGAATAAAGCTATAAGTAGCAGATGACGGAGCTCATTTAAGAGAACTCAGGAACAAAGTGCTTACATGGACCACCGTGACTGAATTCACAGCAGTGTCTGTGTCAGGTGTAACACATAAACTCTTGGTGTACAAACAAATTTGATGCATTCTATAATGTCTTTTCTGGGTTAAATAAAATCATTAGCTATAGAAAAAAAATGTGCACGTTCCAAAGTAACTGAAGCTCCTCAAGCCATTTTTTAGCACGTGCAGCTGATGCATAATTAAGATTTATGATGTAAGAATTTTGATTGTCTGTATAAAAACATAATCACTGCCACTTCACAGGATCTTCATTAGTTGTAATTTTGCGGTAAAATAACATATAAAACAGAAATGGCTAAAACAAAGTGGGTGAAATGACATTTAACAAAGGCTTTCGGCTGATTCTTTCCTTTTTCTAAAACCTTATTTTGTTTTTTTAATAAAGCGTATAGTTTGGGCTGAGCCTGAATCATCCCTTAGTTATGCTGCTGCAGACAGGCTGCTTGGGGACTTCTCATGATGCACTGAGCATTCTCCTCCACTCAACCCTTTTCACTCCTCGTGCATTTTTAAGCCACTACTGCATGTCTTTAAATTTCGTCTTCTCTCTCTCTCTCATAGTTTTGTCCTTGTCTATCTAGACTTTTCTTTCCCCTCACCCCCCAATTAGTCATGGCAGATGGCTGCCCCTCCCTGAGCCTTCTTCTACCAGAGGTCTCTTTCTGTTAAAAGGGAATTACTTACCAAATGCTTACTTGTAGGGGATAGTCTTTTTTTTTTTTTAAGTCATGTCTGGCAGATATTGCAACCAGAATTGTGATCTGAATGCACTGCTGTGCTAGACATATTTACTCTTCCAAGATGAGCTCTCTAGATTCTCTATGGGCTTCTCTTGTTAATGTTGTCCTATTATTTTATTTATGTGTGTTATTTATACATATACATATACAGGGTTGACAGGCTGAGAGAGAAGAAAAACAAGGAGAAAAAGGAGAAAGTAGGAAAAGGGGATACCCCAGCAAATAGCATATAAAAACGAACAAACAATACCTGGAAAAATAAATTCATAAGGAAAAAAAAAAGACAAGACAGAAACAAAGCATGGTTACACAAACCAACAATGCTGCTATATCGTACTTGCATGAGTAAGTGTAGGGGATAGTCTGACTGTTGAGATTTTCTCTTTAATACTGTAGGCTGCTTTCTTTACAATATAAAGCCCCTTGAGGTACAGTTGATATGAATTAGGGCTGTATAGATAAAATTGAATTGACTTGATATATCGAGATGAAAGATCTACCTCAATGCAGTACCCAGGTCAGTCAAAGTGCTAGTGTATGAATTTGCTTTGTGTCTAAGAGCCTGAGAGTACAAAACACAGAGAAAATAATTTCTTGGATGAAATCATCTCCTGCAAACAGAGAACATGTTGCAACATTGTAATAAAGGGATGGAAGGTATCTTTGTATGAAAGTGTACACCAATACCAGTTGAAGTTTAACATGATTAATATGATTATTTCTCAATAATAGAATAATAATAAAAAAGTTGATTACATCTAATAATAAATATAAAATATCAAAATAACTATAAGCTACTTTACAGTGACATTATGTAATTATTAAACACTTAGCTAAAATTGCCATTTTTAACCTTTATTAGTGTAGTGGGTTTTTAAACACAACTTAAACTTGGTAGTTTAGACATAAGATAATTATCTCTATTTCAGACTGACATCTATCATTTTGTTTTGGCTACCTCAGTAACTCCTGTTATCTTCAATTTATATCTTTTATGAAATTTAATGAATAAATAAAAACATGCTGAGCCAGCAGCCCAAGGCACGCTCGGCAGTTCTGCATATTAAGTACAGACATTGTGGAGTCTTCTGTCCTCAAACCAAACTGAAGCACATGAAATTTTGAATCTTATGGAAGTTGAAGCACACAGAGACGGCATCCCAAAATGGTTTTTGCTCTACTTATTGTCAAGTCCACTGTCAAGCATTTGGACAGTGAGCTGAGTGAGTTTCAAAAAATAGGAAAGCTGGAATTCTTTATTCAGTAGATTGTAATGTGCTTCTTATCACTACCAAACCCTCTGAACCCCCTTCCCCTAAAGAATGACTTTGTTCTTGAGCTGTGATTTCCTTGTTTCTGAGTCTCTTTGTTCTCGTGAAGCACGACCACATGTCCTTATTTCTGGTATCTAAAATGACAGGTTCAACTACAGTAACTATGTTGAGATGACAATTCCGAAATAGCTTTTTGAAATAGCTCTGAAAAACAATATCTTCTCTTTCACATGGATTCAAAAACCACTTCCTTGCACAAGAGGACTTTGAGTAAGCAACTTGGTTTGTTGTGTGTAAAAAAAAGTGTTTTTCTTCCTTTCACTATACGCCACACACTGCAATTGAGGTTGGCGTAAAAACAGACCTTAGTTTCATCATACCAACGGTGAAACTCCTGCGTGACTTTGCGTGTCGTTTCCACTCTCTTTAACCAGACTTACATTTTTCACCTGCCCCATCACCGTCTATGCAGGTGTCCCTGTCCACAAATACACAACTGTAGATGATTAGTTTAGCTTGCTCTGCTATCCAGATGAACATGAGTGAGTCTGGATAGGAGAGTAAGAGAAACTCTCTTCAGTGCATTTAAATAAACAAAGCTAGTGGGGTGATCTTTGGTGGCAAAGTAATAGTGCAGTTTAATTGTGAACGGAGACCTCACAGAGACAGTGATGTATGTTTTGTTTGTCCATGTAACCCACAGCACACACCACTCAACACCCCTCATGGCCTATTTAACAGGCTCCTTCTCTTCTGTGTTTTAACAACCTCTTTCAGCCTTTTTTGCTTTTTCTAAAATCTCTTCCTGTGAATTACAGGCTGGGTCTTATTTTTTCCCCCTTTCATTCCATGGAAGTGGTGGGGAGGAATTATTGCTTGTTTAAATATATACTAAAGTGCTGGCCCCTGCATGGCATGAGGTTCCAGTAGCTGCTGGTTGACCACAGAGGAAACAGAGTGCTGCTGTTCTTGTGTGCTCCTCCTCAGTCAGAGGAAGGTTCAAAGGGAAGGCAGACTGAACGTGCAGAGGCCAAAAGTTCCTTTTCCCCATCATGGTTTCCGCACCTTCTAGAGTTGGAATATGAAAGAAAAACTTGGGTCTCTTGTTTCATCAAACAGTTTGCGGGAAGGCACTGAACACCAGAGAATAATGTCGATCTGCTATTAAAGGATTAAATTTAAGTTTAAAATTCTCAAAGACCCTCTGTTTCATGAGGTGCTCTTTTTTCCAATTAAAATGTTTTCCGAAATGTCACATACATTCAGGCTTTGAGAAAGACAGCCTGGTTTTTAGTGTGGTGAGTGCATTTTTAGCTTTTAACTGCTTTTTTTTTTTTAATGGTTTATTTAGACAGGTTTTCTGAACTATGAACCACAAATCCTTCACTTTTCAATTCTAAACTGAACCCTTGCACGAATAGCAATGTATAGATATGGATGTTAACAAGCTCAGAGAGAAAAATAAGTAGAGAGAGCTTTGGTTAGCAAGGTGCACAACTCCTTTTACACTTGAAAGTACAGTGGAAGGTCTTGAGCAAGTCTTAAGTAAAAAATGAGGGGAAAGGAAAGCTGGGACGGAGATAAAGTGATGTAAAATCAGGACATTTTAAAATTGGGCAGCTTTTTTTCCAAGAATGATAGCATGGAGACTAATTTGGATGAATCAAAGCACCAGACCTTTAAATTCAGTTTTCATGTATGTCTACCATTACTTTGGGCCTTCCAGCCAGTGAAGGGTAAATTCCTTTGGAGAGGTAAATCTCTATCATCTGAGATGTTACACTGTAATAGAGGTACAGGGTCAGGGGTAATCAAGGAGGACCTTTGAAACGAGCAGACTTAAGTGCCTCATAGTAAGTTAAGTTTTTGTGATAATGATACAAACCATTCTTTTTTGGCTCAGATGTGCAGTCTGCCTGACTTTGTTGTACTAACTAGTAGGTGTTTTTGATAGATGCCAAATGCTGTGTGCTTCAAATGTTACTATCTGGAAGGATAATTTCCAGTTTCAGTTAATGGAAAAACAGCAGCAGATCACATTTTGGTTAAAAGAAGGTTTAAATAACTGTTGTAGGTTTTATGTTGTGACCCTAAATGTGTTAACAGCAGAAATAGAAGGGGACCATACATCAGAAAAGCTGCACCACAGTGGTATTTTTTTGTCCTGAAGCCAAGGTTACACCATATTGACAGACTTCACTGAGCAAATAAAATAGCAAAGGGGATTAGGTGCTTGATATGAGAAACTCTGTAGCTTCATCTTTTGCAAAAATGTGTTATGCCATAAATGTTTTAGAACGTCTTCTAAACTACTGGAATTGAGATCTGTTGATTTCACAGGACGATCAGACACGCAGAGAAAAAGAACAAAAACCCGAGGAACGGCTAAAAAATGGAAGATAAACAAAGGAAATTAAATCTGACAACAGATTATTCAGGGTAAAACACATCCCACTGACTACAAATACACAATCCCCAGCAGTTTTGGAATGAAATTCATAGACTGGATCCCAGAAAATCTATGGTAATTGTAAATGCAGCTCTCTTGGGGGCTGTATTGCAAAAGCTAGAAAAAGGCTTTTGGAGATTTGTTTTCTGATTGCAACAATTTATTTGATAAAGTTTCGAGGAAGGAAATAACTAGTTTAAAATAGGTAATGGAACCTAAAATTAAAGTTGATAAATGTTTCTGAATGCAAAATATTCAAAAGAAGAGGTGAAACATATTAAAAAAAATAAAAGAAAGAAAAGCTATTGAAATTGATTAACTTCCCATTAAAGTGTTATATTCTGCTGAATGTACTGTATGATTCTTTTTAGACATATTTTGACTGTGGCATACAAGCACAGTGTCATAGTCATTAGTAAACTTTTTTTCTTTTCTTTTTTTTTTTTTTTAATTTTTAAAAGATGATTTTAAGCTACCACCCAGATAAAGGACCATAAGTGTTATTAGTTATTTGTTAATATTTTTCTTCACTTTTATGTGGACATGTTTGCTTGTTGCTGAGCCGAATGGATTTAGAAAAGCCAGAGCTTGCATTGATGAAAATGTAGGTACTCACTTCCACTATACTTGCAATTTTTCTTTATCTCTAATTGTTTGTATTTATGTTAATAATTAAGCTCTTCAAATTGAAGGCTCTTACTTAAAATTGAATTGTCAGATTGGATGATATTAAGGAGATGACATACAAAAAATCTGCAAATTATGATGAGCATTGTTGCAGGATGTGGGTTAAAATGAGAGAAAAATAAGACATTTT
The DNA here is from genome assembly GCF_007364275.1 of Archocentrus centrarchus. Lineage (NCBI taxonomy): Eukaryota > Metazoa > Chordata > Actinopteri > Cichliformes > Cichlidae > Archocentrus > Archocentrus centrarchus. The sequence goes on along the minus strand of NC_044355.1, from coordinate 5,068,735 downwards.
AGATAAAAGCCAGTATTGATTTTAGTTGTTTTTAGTTTTGGTTTAATAAAGAGGTCATAAAGTAATTGGTCATAAAATGACTGAGATCTGTAATGAACCTGTAGTGAGGGAATCTGGGATTTTATGCATATACAACAACTACAGCTACTTATTACAACTCTGTCTGACTTTACTTCTTATATTTACAGTTACTGTGAACATCCAAGTTGAATCACTGCATCACAGATCTAATTACTCTTTTCTAGGAGTTTATAAATTAACTAAAGATGATGCAAATTTCTTTTGGCTAATCAATAATGAAAAACATGAATTGTGCTTAACCCTGCAACAGATTGGCGACCTGTCCAGGATGTACCCCGCCTGGCGACAGCTGGGAAAATCTCCAGCCCACCCACGATGAATGGATGGATGGATTATGCTTCTAGAAGGAAGACCCATTATGTAGTAGATTTTATTTGACAAGCATGGAAGAGAGGGCAGAATATTTTGCTTAAGACAGCACTTGTAATGAAAATACTTGATCCCCGCAGATGTACTTTTGGTTTCTTGTAGACCCATTAGGGTTGGACACTTTCAGTGTGTGTTGTTGTTGTTTTCTTACCAAAATTTAGTGTTACTTTGTTTTGTCGGAAAAGTGTTTTGTGGTATTGTCTGGAACCTTGACTCTGGCCTACCTCTTTCTAGGTGCATATACCTTGCAAATACAGTATGCACAGTTTATCTTCTTAATAGTGTGATTTTGTTTTATTCAAGTCTCACTATATTCTTTTTTCTTTTATACTGTCTACTTTATTTATTCAAAACCATCTCAGCCTGTCCTGAGTGGCTCCACAGTGTAGTATTTAAGACATTTGCCTGATATGTGGAAGAACCCTGATTTAAGACTGGGAGGAGGCACAAATCACTAGGAGGGTTGTGCCAGGAAGGGCATCCGGCATAAAAATCTGTGCCAAATCAAATATGCAGCTCTACGTTTGCGACCTTTTGTGAATGAGCGCGCAGCCAAAAGAAGCTTAATTTGCTAGTCTGTCCTGCAAGGGCAAATTTGTGATTTTCTTGGACCAATTTTATTTACACTATACGTGCTTCCCTTAGGCCATATTATTAGAAAGCATTGTATACAGTTTCACTGTTATACAGATGATACTCCGCTTTATCTATCCATGAAGCCAGATAACACTCATCAATTAGTTAAACTGCAGGAATGTCTTCAGGAGATAAAGGCCTGGATGACTCTGGGTGGCATTACCTTGGCCTCCAGTAACACTGTGAGAACATTTTGGAGTCATTTTTGACCAGGATATGTCCTAAATGTGCTACTGCTTTGCTGAGGTGTTTTTTTGGAACCTCGTAAGGTGTTCATAATGAACACAGTACGAGATGATTTTTTTAAACCTACCTATCCCAGTGTATCTCTTTCTGTTTTCCTGCTAAAGGTAGTGCCGGCAACGGCTGCACGACCTCAGACACCTGTCCTCCCCGTTTGTTTCTGTTGTTTGTATTTCTCTTGGATGGGTGTTCTGGAACGCAAATTTCGTTATATGTTTACATATAATGACAATAAAGTCTTCTTGAATCTTGAATCTTCAGTATATATTTTAAGCAAACATGTCAGTCTGCATTTGCACAAAATTTCTTTTGTCTTGTCTCTCCCCTCAGCACCAACTGGTCGCGGCAGATGACTGCCCCTCCCTGGGCCTGGTTCTGCTGGAGGTCTCTTCCTGTTAAAGGACCGTTTTTCCTTCCTACTGTCGCCAAGTGCTTGCCCAAGGGGGGCCCAAGGCGGTTGTTTTTACTGCTGGGTTTTCTCTGTAATTATTGTAGGGTCTTTAACTTAGAATATAATGCACCTTGAGGTGACTGTTTGTTGTGATTTGGCACAATATCAATAACACTGAATTGAATTGATAAAATGTAATTGAATCATGGGCTAAATTTGACATTTTACTTTAAAAAAGTCAAATAGTAGCTTAATTACTCTGGAAATGCATCGCTTAGCATCTGATGACTTTGCTTCAAAGGGCAACATCCAATATTTTGTGGCTTTTAGCATTTGGATATCATGATAACGGATATCTTGGTAAAACTACCTGGTCTGTGTGTTAGTTCACACTTCCCTCTGCTGCAGAAATTTTGAAATCAAATCATTCCTTATAACAGTATCTTATTAGATTCATCCATTACGATTAGTTAAAGCGTGACCTTGCTTGTGGCCCTGCCGCTGTCCAATGATGCAGAAGCAGTAATTACATTTACTGACTTTACCACAGGGAGATGAGACATGTAATGAATGACTTGTATCTTATTTAACTTATCTATTTAACTTTTAACTCTTTTTGAGATACAGCTTTGAGGTATGCCTGACACTCCGTATGTGTTTAGAGCGCCAGTAAATTATTTGTCGGTTCATGCTGCTATCATCAATGTTGTTCTGCATTTTAAGGTTGATGAAAGAATGCAATAAAAATGCGAATGAAGACAAAAAGAACAAAAAAATCTTATGAAGCACAAAAAAGTTACACAGTGAATTTAAAGCGCTATCCGTAACTTCAGTTGCATATTTGTGCCACCGGCCATCAGGGATTGATGAGGAGTAGAGCTGTTGACTTGGAGCTTGAACAACACTAAAACATGACAGCTTAAAACATGGCAGCAATCTCTTTAGTTTATCTTGAGGCTTTTGTCAGTGTGGGAGCTGGGATGAATGGATTTTATGTTTTTTTGTGTGGTCTACAGATCAGGAAAGAAAAAAAGAAAGTGAAAGAGAATGACTAATGCGAGGAGGACAGATGAAGACAAAGAAATGTAGTCATACAGAGACAAAAAAGTATGTTCTAACTTTTTTAGTTATTATTTAAATCACAAGTGTTCTAGTTGCTATTAACTGGTTTAGTTAATAGTTTTTTTTTTTTTTTTTGTTTTATTCTTGTAAGAATATGACAGGCTAGCATATCTGGTTTTTAACCTCAGAATCATATTTTGTGGCCATTTAAAGTAAAAAAAATAAAAATAGGCACTTAAGTTTTTAACTTTAGTTTAGTCATATCACATAACAGCTATACAAGGTGAGAGGGTTATTAGGACCCCCTTTTTTCTCATTCTTATGTGAGTCTTTAGCAGGTGTGGCAGCTGTGACATGAAAACAGGTGAAATTGAGAGGCTAATAGAGAGGAGACACGGGTGGACGGGTTGACAAAGCAACTGGACTTAGTTCCTTCTTTCAACCCGTGTCTCATATTTTTCTTTCAGTTTAATGGCATTTAAACATTTGTAATCTGGAATTTATTACCATTCCACCCCTGCTGTAGAGATTTCCCTTCAATCGTGGCTCTATGGACAGCAGACTGGAATTATCCTTTAACGAATGACTGATTCGTTAAATGACTGATATTTAACTTGTACGGTATCTTTTCCACAGTGTGTTTTTATACATGATCACATGCAAACCTCATGGGTACTGTTGCTTGAGCCCCCACTCATTATGAGTTTTGGCTTACGCACACACTCTAAATTATAGTGGATAAATGTCTGCCAAAAGTTTAAAAGGTGAATGGAAACAAAGATTAGGTAAGGATGGAACCAGTGATTATAGTCTCCATTACAGGCAAGAGAAATCTTACAAAAACAGCAGAAATAAATATTGTTTGTGTGTTTTTGCCTGAATTATAGTCATAAGTATAGAGTAATATAACTGGGGCATTTCTGGAAAGTGGAATGTTGTAAAAGCACATAAAAAAGATACTAGATCTGAATGATATATAATGTCTTGATTGAACCCCCCACCACAAGGGTCAGCAGACAGATTGTGAGGCTACATATTTTCTCTGTTTCAATCTATCAATATCTTTAGTGACACTGCAACACCTCATCTGTCAGACTCATTGACTGGATAGATACATCACAGGTTCAGAGGTTATATGGCTTTATATAGAACAGTAATAAATATTTAAGTTTCTTTTAAACAAAATAGTCAATCCTGAGAAAATGAGATTTTGGTGATCATGCATTGGGTTGGAACATAATTGTACTTATGTCTTTGCTGCTATTGCAGATATTTAGTTTTTTCTTTGTAAAAGTGCATGTGCTGTACTAAATTCTGTGTATCTTCATAACTAAAATAAATGACAGTACAGGTGCCAGATGTTCCAGAGTGCTTAAGCATAATTTCTCCCCAACGATGCTTAAAACCTTGGGTACACATAAGCAGGAATGGATGATTGCAAATTAAGACCCCGTGTTATGTAACAAGCAAATTATTTTAATTGTGCTTACATGGAGAGGCACTGCTCACTGCCATGTGAACTCCCTAGATGAAAATGGCAGGAAAGAAACACTGACAGCCAAATGTTTACTCACAATGCACTTTTTTTTTTTTTTTTAGCTCCTGACAATTAACCGTGTACGTACCACAGGCAGCAGGGAGTAGCGGATGCAGAATCCCGGCTCAGATGGGAAATACTCATCAGAGATGAAACGAATCGTGATCTGGCTTCCTTTGGAAACGTGACTGCCTTGGACCAACTGTGACCCGCACCAGCGACCCAGGAGAGTCTTCTCAGTCGGATCCTCTATTTCCACAAAGTCGTACCTGGCAGAGTGAGACAGAGAAAGAGCAGGACATATTTTTGTTTTTTAGAAATCATTTTACTGCTGGTACGGTTTCAGGCCTGATAAATGTAAAGCCTGTTACTTTTAATTGTGGGTTTTTTTTGCTTGTTATTAGTCTGTCAGCTCCTTTAAAACTCCCATCGGCACAATTCATGCCCTTCTGAAGGTGAGATTGTTAATAAAGCTGCAAGGGTGAAAAAGAATACAAAAATAAATATCTTTAACAGCAGGGTAGCTGCATGAGATGAGATCTGTCTCCATTATTTACAGCCTGAGTTAAATGGACAAAAATAACCTGGAGATTACTGGTGCATTAAGGTCAAATCTCAGGTTGAAAGATCTAAGGATAGTGCACCATAAGCATTTGTTCTTTCTGTTAAGCAATTATTGGCTGCTGATGCAGCCTTTTGACAGGCCTATTACACTACATGTTGTCACTGAAATATAGTTTTTAATTAAACCTTGTTGACTGCACAAGAGACCCAGTCCTCTTTAATTTAACTCTAAAACAAATTTCCAGTAGCAAATTAAAAACTTTGCCTTTGCTGTGTCCGAGCTGACATCCTTTGGCGAGAGAAAACAATGCCCACAAGAGGGGAAAACTGTCGGCCCTCCAACATACAACCAGGGGTAAAAGTCTGTTAAATATTAGATTTCTGCTATATCAAAGGATTTTTTTTGTTTTTTACTGCTAAACACTGTGTGAGGACTGAACATGTGTTCATCTCCACCACTACCTCAAATATATTCTCCCTCATAATTTTTTTCAAAGCTGCCTTATAAGTTTCTTGTAAGTTTTAGAATTTTGCTCTATGAACATACATATCCTGCATCACATCATCTTGTTGGTTTCTGTTTGAATGTACATGTGGTTAAAGTGGGCGCTGCTGTGTATAATTGTGTGGACTTGTCCCTTAATCAAAAGCACTGTGGCCTTGCCTGTCACTTTGTCATTTTCTTTGTGAAGAGATTTTTAGATCTCTTTATCTTAAGCCTTCCAGCGTATGGCAGCATGCTCATCAGACTGTCAGGTTTTAGTGCAACCTAAAGAAATACAGCAGCCTATGACTGACTTTTGGATGTTTGACACAGCAGTGACAAAATAATTGCTAAGTACTGCACACACGTACTGTGTGTCAGGAAGCCAGTGTTCCAGTCTCTCTGCAGATGGCATTTCAGGTCTAGAGGCTGTATATAAATGATGGATGTAGCTTCTGGGTCTAAACGTGAAGACAACGGGACCAGGAGGAGTGACTCCTGCGGCTGCAAAAAGACTTCCGGTTATAAAGAAATCTGGCTGACCTCAGTAAACATTTTCCGGATCCCTTTATTATTATGATGAGTTCATTAGCTCTTTTAAAATCATGTTAATTATGATATGATGCCCATTTTGTACATTATTTCCCTCATAGAGTTGTAAAGGAGGAAAAACCTGGAACACTGGTTGAGGACTTGTGATTGACAAGTCATTAGCCAATGGGTGCGCAGTGTCCCTTGGTTTCTTGGTCAGATCCGATAGATAATGTCTTGTTTCAAACAGCTTAGAGGGAAACATTGAAAATACCCAACTTAAGGACTTCACTAGCCAGTGCCTGATATCATCGATCTTTTATTGTCATGATCCTGGGCAGGTGGCCCAGTGTTGAGTTTTTGTGAAGTTCTGTTTTCTGATTGTTCAGGATTTTTGGAATCTTAGTTTCTTTGTTTTCTGTTTTGGTTTTTCATGTTCTGGTTTTCCATGTACTCCTGTGCGTTTAAGTCGTGACCCTCCTGTGTTTAGGTTCCCTTTGGTTTAGTTCTCCCTGTGTTTCTTAGTGTCTCTCCCTTGTCTCAGGTCTTGTTCAGTTGGTCATGTTCTCATTCCCTCTGTCAGTCTCTGTGTTAAGTCGGCATGTATTTGGTTAGGTCACTTCCTGTTTTATTTTTGACGATCTTGTGTTCATTGTGCTTTGTGTTGAGGTTTACTTCCCCTTGTCTCGTTAGTGTATTTCGTTCACCTGTGTTGTCACCTGTTTCCCTCATTGTGTCTCAGTGTATTTAAGGTCTCTCTGTTGTTTAGTTCCTTGTTGTGTCGTCAGTTATTCTTTAGTCTTTCCTGCTGTGTGCCTTTCTGTCTATGCTTCATGTTTATGGTCCAAGTTATGCCTACGCTCCAAGTCTATGTTACCAAGTTTATGTTATGTCAAGCTGAATCTAAGTTGCTATTAAAAGCCAAGAGTTAAATTAAGCTCCTCGCTTCAAGTCCTGCGTTGGGGTCCTCTGCCACGTTGGCCACAGCCTGAAACCTGACATTTATATGCAGGCAGTGCTCAGGTCTCATTGCTATCCACTTTATGTTTCCTCAAAGGCTCAATTTTAAGTTCACAAAACACACTCCAGTTCTGGGCTTGTTGAATTCTGGTAGTGCAATTTAAGTATTTCAATTTTTTTTTTTTAAATGAAAAGTATAAATAGATAGTAGTTGGTTTAAAAAATATATGTTTAACTTGTATTATGGTGAGTATTGAACACTCCCAATGATATAATTTATACATGAAGATTTTAACATGTCCTAAGTGTCATGGAAACAACACAAAGGTTAACATAAACTCTGAATTTTAGTTTCAGAGAAAAAGAAGACAACATGCTGCTTGTGGGCTTGTCTGTAATTACATGTGTGCCTGTCTCCTCTGGCCATCCTGCCAATCCATAGTAAACATTATGAAGTGCAGAAGCATATGGCCATGCTCCAGACTCCTTTGGTGTGCCAATGATAATATTGACCAATGTCAGCACTTAAGACATGCAGTTCAGGAGTTCAGCCTTTATTATTTATACCTGTGTTTAAACTAGTGGCTGCACTGCAGTGAATAAAGCCTTGTTTCACTGACTCTTCACAGTCTGGGATTAATCACTTTGCCATTTGCGTCAACAGGCACGCTAACCTCTCATTCAGTGCTGCCAATTCGGATATTTGGATTTCAAGGACATTGTTTACATTTGCACAGGCCTGACGGATTCAGTTCAAGCTGGTTTCAATAAAACAACATGGAGGGACATGAGCAATGCTAAAAATGGATTTTCTGTGATGTTAAATAAACTAATGGGGTGGGGGTGTCAATAAATTTACCGACTCTGCTACCTTTGATGTGGAAATGTATACAGGAAATTTGTTACCTGCACAAACAAACTTATTGAGAAGGGCAAAACTGAAATGGCTCTGTTCCAAAATCAAGTATTTACAGTTTAAATGCGGAAACGTTAGATAACTACGTAAACGGTAAAGAAATGATTTATTTAAACTGAATCTGTAATGGCAGTAAATCATTTTGGAAAAGGATATGACACCAGTTTTGCTCATCCCTGTTGTCCTCGATGGAGGTCAGCGGATTGAGAAGCTTTCTTCTCTAAAATGCATAGCTGAGACAGCTGCAGAGCTCTGACAGATGGCTCATCAATAATGCAGAATACGCTGATCACTACACATCGACATGTGTTCAGAATCACCACGTTCAACAGTGGCTTCTCTGATTTACAAATGCGGTGACATACTCGCAGCGAGCAGGACGGGAACAAAAAAAAACGCGACCTTATATATGTTGCAGGAGAACCTTTCAGTACCCGTGTTTAATATTCACAAAGCTTTCTCCTGCATGTTTTTTTTTTCTTGTACATTATTAATAGATATAATATATGCCACAGAGATGACGCAGATTAGTAACACAAACACTGTTTTTTTTTAGCCCTCTCCTTTCAGACTGGAGACAGAGAGCATAAATGCCTTTCTCAGAACACTCCTGTCTGGGAGCCGTCAAGCACGAATCTGCTGCCATGCCAACCAGCAGTAAGACCAATCCCTCTCCAATATGCCTCTCCTCCAGTGGATTTGGTAAGAATGCTTTTCATCGTGCCACAGAAAAACAGAATAATGGATGAGCATCTCGACTATACAGCCTCCCTCTCATCACAGCAAAGACGTTTCAACTCCAGGGTTGCTACCAGAGCCGAACACGTCTCCCGCTTCTGTTTGTTTTATCCACATTGGTGCGAATTACTGGACAGGACATTAAACTCTTGTTTATCTGCGTCGCATTGTGCAGTGATGTGAGCGTGTATCAGGAGCACTGCGCATAAATATTTTTTTTTGTTATAACACCAGGGAAATGGGGGTCTAAGAGGAAGTTTTGTGAATTAATTTTTAAACACACATAAAAGATAAAGTAGCAGACTAGGCCAGAGGCTTATGTGAGTGTGTGTATGTGAGGCAGAAAAAGAGTGTTTGTGTTTGAGGGGGGGGGGGGGGGGGGGGGGGGGGGGGGGGGGGGGGGGGTGGGGGGGTGGGGGGGGGGGGGGGGGTGAGGAGAGAGGGTGAGAGAAAGGCAAGCAGATAGGCTTGTGATTCTGCTTGTGATTGCATGCAGCGTTCATCTGTCTGCCAACCCTAGCAAGAGTATGTATCTTGGGATCTGAGCAAAACCTGTTGGGTATTGTTGGGGGCTTGAGAAGGGTTGGACAGGGATACAAAAATGCTAGAGCTGGAGCAGTAAGATATGAATATGACTTGCATGACCCTGGAAAAGGATGTTTTTATTGTCTCTTGCCCCTTTCTTTGAGGGTGCTGACTAGTGCAGTCTTGTGAGGGCAGGATAGCACAAAAGTTGTCAATCGGCACCCTGCCCCACTGTGCAACTTTCCCCTCACAGTTTTGACAGCAACATTTACCTCATTAGTCAACAGGCACCTGGCCCATGGCAGGTGTGCTAAGGGGCTCAAATTACCTCCAACTGCACACTGCATTTTTAGTTTTAGTCAGCTGCCCATAAAGATGGGATCTTTATGTGCACCAGAAGCCTAAATACAGGTTGGCAACACTATACAGCACTTAAGACAATTAAATTAGCTCGAAACAATATTTATGAAAACTGGACCAAAATCAGAGCCACGGAATCACAAACACCTCATCAACTGATGGAGGTGAATTTCCAGGAACTGTCACTGGAGCAGAGACACACTCATTCATGCCCACAGGCTGCTTTTGCTTTGTGCTATGCAATGGCATCTACACGTTGTCAGCTCTGTAGAGAAGTACAGTTGTCGTTCACCTTTTCATCCATTAGGGGGCTCTCCAGGAATGACTAGTGAGGTTACCCTCCGAAGAAGCTTCCCTTGATTGAGCTCCATCATGCTAACCAGTCAGATGTGATATACTGGCAGCAAGGTACTGAGCATAATGTGCAATGAGTAAATGGGTAAATTGATCGCTGGGGCTTAAGATCCTGTTTCAAAATGAATGGAAACAGAGCAGTAATTGAAAGTGGGCTCCTCAATAAATGATAGAATGTACTGCGTGTGGTTTTGTGTTTGTGTGTTGCTGTGTGTGGCACGCATCTTTCAAGCTCTCCCATAAGCTGATCAAAGCATCAAATATATATCTACTAAAACATAATGCTAGTCTATACCATTCCACTCCTGGGTGTCCTGGGTGCAAAAAATAACTATGCTGCTGGGTTTTCAATATTCACGCTCTGTTCTGGCAGACCAAAGGCAATTTCACAAATGGCCACACTCTGACTCTAAATCTTCAAAGATGGACTAAAACACAGATGGGACATGTCTTCACCTCACACCAACATGTATCTGGCATGCAAACTGGGAAAGTGCCTATCTGATCTCAGCAGGACAAGCAAGCAGAGAAAATGCTCTATGAAGGACTGTGCACGTTACTTCTAACTGCTGAAAACTGGTTATATCGTAATACAACACAATATTTTCTTTGAAAAAAATTATACCATTATACAAGAAAAATATCTTATAAAATGACATTTAACACTGAAATATTTTTGGGAGGTTGACCTCTTAGTTAAATAAGTGATTTTAGTTTTCCAAATGCATGATCTTACTTGCATATTCCATCTTCAGGGTCCTCCAGACCAAATCTCTCATCAAAGGTAAGTTGGATCCTCATGTTGCTGTTGGCCACTAGTCTCCAGACTAGCATAGTATTCCTGGGATAGGTGTGTGGGAAGTCTGGGCTGTGGACCATTCCCTCTCCAGACACTGTTATGACTTTCTCCTGGTTGGAATCTTGCACTCCTGAAACAGAAAAGAGAATTTACAGACCATGGCTACCCATAGGGTTTTTACTGACAAGATCTTGTTTGAAAAAGACATTCAGGTTATAAGTTGAAATATAAACATGTCTGCCAAATATTGATCTGGTGTCCAGTATAAAAGGTGAGACTTTAAAGGAGGAATACCAGATTGCCAAATTTAGACCTCACTGGTTTTTTTTTAAAGACCTCACTGCTTTACCATAAGGCAAATCCTTAAGTGATTTTCCTCCTATGGGTGGTGGGCCCTCAAGCACTCCCCCACAGTGGGTGCTTCCTACCGTCACCTGGTCATAAACCAAAACAGTGAGACTGTGAATACAAGCAGCGGAAATTAACTTCCTCTGAAGGGTGTCTGGGCTCAGCCTTAGAGATAGGCTGAGGAACTCAATCATTCAGGAGTCAGTACTGCTCCACATCAAAAGGAACCACTTGAGGTGGTTTGGGCATCTGACCAGGATGCCTGCTAAGCTCCTCCTAGTTGAGGTGTTCTGGGCATGTTCCACTGGGAGGAGGCCCTGTGGAAGACCCAGGACATGCTGTAGAGATTATATCTCTCAGCTGACTTGGGCTGGAGAGAGGCAAGTCTGGACATCTCTGCCTCAACAGCTGCCCTCTGCGACCCAGACCCAGTAAAGCGGTGGATAACGGATGGTCGCATGGATAAAAATGAAAGCAAAATTGTGGAGATGTGATCTCTCCCCTCAGCCCCAACCAGATGTGGCAGATGACTGCCCCTCCCTGAGCCTGGTTCTGCTGGAGGTTTCTTCCTATTAAAAGGGAGTTTTTCCTTCCCACTGTCACCAAGTGCTGCTCATAGGGGGCCGTTTTGACGGTTTTCGCTGTAATTATTATAGGGTCTTTACCTTACAATATAAAGCACCTTGAGGCGACTGTTTTTTTGTGATTTGCTGCTATATAAATAAAATTGAATTGTTTTCACTGACATAATTTACATTTCCTTGACTGCGTCATGATAACTCAAGAGGCAGCCATAGCGCTGACACTGTTCCTTGAAAGGAAGCCTGAACCTGTAGCTGAGGGAATGGAACCTGAAGGCAACCGAGCAAGCTAAAATTTAGGTGACAGATTTAGTTGATAGTGTAGGAAACACAAGTCCAGTCTCCAAAGAGAAACTCAAAGTGTTTACAATCATCATCATTTATTTTGCCTCATCACTTATTTTACTGTTTTGTTGACATTTCTCTGTGAATAAAAGACAAGCTTTTGACCGAACCCAATCATCAAACTGGGACCAGTGGTTGACAAAACTTGTCACTGTCCCCTGGGGATCCATCAGACCCCGTCACCTTCACATGAAAAATTGCCAGGATGCTTCCACCTGAGCCTCACAATCATCACAAGACAATACCCCGAAGCTGACTGCAGGACCATTTTTAAGGCACCATGTAAAGCACAATATAAATAATGTAAATACACAAGAAGCCATTTTTACAATTAAAACCATTAAAATCATATTGTTCTTACATTATATTTGCCCTTGCAGTATTAATAATTATGCCTGTATATAATTCTCATGATGATTCTCATTAAATGGAACAGTCTAAACACCTAAGCCAAAATTATAACTAAAAGGGGATTCCTATTTATTTTTATGCATTATTTGTTTGTATGTTGTAAGTGTGCTTTATACTGAAACATCAGGTGAGATTTGCCCACAGTTAATAAAGTGTGTGAATGTTATTAAGTTATTAAGTTATTATTCCATTGATACGGGCACAGTTCACAAATTGCTGTAATACTGTAGCTATATTTAAGTGAACAGCATATGATCTGGATTCCCCCATCAAAAAATACCTTTAAGCAAAGCCACATTTTTATGATTAAGGGTTTATAATTCCACATTAAGAACGTGTCAACACTGCAATACTTTGTTTTGCATAGAACAAACTGTCAGCAGAACAGTTTACTAATATAAACACTCACTCAGTGTATTCCAATTAGCAATAATGTACTGTGTTGAAATTTTGATGACTTTCAGTCAAAGTTTACAATGATAAATTGATACCATCCCCAGTTTGTCCTCAATTTATTTTAATGGTATTTATTTTTGTACCACTGATGAACATTCAGTATTCATAAACCAATGCAATGCATTTAACCATCAGATGAACCAGCGGGGGCTTAATGTGTTCAGGAGAAGGAGTGTGCCGCTGGAAGTTTGCTAGTGCATTAAACGGATGAGTAACCATTTCCCCGGTGCAATACGGACAATTTTATGTTTGAAACACATTTTGAGCTTGACTACTTTTTATTTTGCCATAAATTTGACTGAGGATGTGATTCATACTCAGCGGCCTGATTCATTGTGTTGTTATTTGCATTACAAAAACACAGACAGGCCAGGTTTGTGCTATGTTTTCACCATGTATAATGTCAAATAGCAGCTCCACAGCAACTCTGAGTTTCTCTGGATGGTTCCAAGGACAACAAATCTGTCTGAAGGAGCGGTCGGTGAAAGTAGGTAAGAGAAACCAACTTCGGCCGTGACTCTTTTTAACAAGCTGTTTGAATTCTGATGATGTAAAAGAAAACTTAACGTTCATGCCCTATATGTGATTTACAGTGGGAAGTTTGGAAGGTAGTCCCAGAGCTGAATTAGGTGATTTAAAAGTTTGGACACATCCACCCACTCAGACTGGATTTATATATACTTGAGCTGTGTCTCATTGTCATATATTCTTCACTGCTTAGCTTACATACTTGGAAAAACAAGAGATAGAGGAAAGACTTCTGACTGGAGAAAAAAGGCACACAGTCTTAAAAAATTTTGGAAAAAAATTGTTTGTTTTAATTTTTTAGATATGGCTTTTCAGAATTCAGTAATACATTTTATCTAAAAAATTATCTGCCTATAACAAAAAGTTGCGTAAAAGTAATTTTCTTAACATTTTTTTGTTTGGTGCAACCTGATGGTGTTTGGTTCTTCTCCACTTGCATATTCTCTGATTCTGCCTATTAAATTGAATGTGCATATTAAAAATCAAAGACGCTTTTAGGAAAAAAGAAAACTCACATTGCAAATATCACTTTGATGTCTTCATTTGTGTTTGATTGTGTGCCAGGTGGGAAAAAAAAAAAGCTGAATAACTGTATGCCAGATGAGAAAAAAAAAATATATATATATAAAGCCCAGGCATGACTTCTCAATGAACAGGCTCTTTCATAATGATGTGAGGAGTATACACTCAAGTACAAACTGTCTCATCAAATGAGGACCACCGTTCTGGGCAAATCAAACTTCTTGCAAAAATAAGCATTACATCAAGCATTATTAAAATAAAAGTCTTATCTTGTGCTTCAAGGCTACATGTGGGTTTAATAACAGCATACTTTCAAATAAATCAATGTTTTTGCAGTCTTTAAATCTCTGGCATCTTTTAGCAACAAACTGAAAAAATGGCTTTTAGTCTTTTAGACTGTAGTTTATACAGTGGCAACACATGGAGTGTGATTGACTGTTTTTATATCCACTTGCTGAGTCAAGAGGAAATAAGGAGGTAGCTTTCATGCTATTAAAGCTTTGGCCTCTGTCACAATGATATGTTTTTAATTACATCCCTATTACCGTGGGCTCATAAAATGCACCGTAGTTTTGTGGGAAAAATGTGATTTTATAATGGATGACTGCAAATGCAGGTCTCATTTTAAGTATCCATATGGTATTAGTAGAGATGGCCAAAAACATCCAAAAAAAATTACTCCAAGAGCGCATTAATGACTCATCCAGGAGGTCAAAGAAGAGCCCAGAACAACATCTAAAGAACTGCAGGTCTCAGTTAAGGTCAGAGTTCATGATTCAACAGTGAGTAAAAGTGAAAAAGTAAAGGCTCAAAGTCACAAAGTAAAAAGTAGCTCTCTGAAGGATGTTCCTACTAGCTATTTGTATGCAAAGCTAACTGAATGTGCTTTGTGCTAAGTGTATTAATATAATATTAATACATTGGAATATAAACTTTTTTTACTTTGCACCTAAATCAGGGGTCAAAGTGGAATTTGGCCGGTGTGGAACCTTAAGATCGGTTGCAGTGACCCAGCGTGGGGAAAAGAATCACAGCTCACAAACATTTCCATAGAGAGGAGATTTTCTTTGTGTGCAGGCTGTGATCAGCTGACCTGTGCTGCCACTGCTGCTGCTCTGAGTTTTACTGCTCTTGGGATTTACACAGATGAATTCAACAAGATGCAAGCAAATGTTTTACAAGCCATCTTAGCTGATTTCCATTCTAAACACTTACAGGATTTACAGTATACCGTTTATACTGTCTTCATACTAGACTGCACACAGTTGGTATAAAGGTTGAATTGAGGGAGCGAATCTAAGCATCATCAGCTTAAATTCAAATTCATCTCTGCTACACTTGATGTAACCAAACTCTGACCATGAACACCACAGCCACTGTGCAGCAGCCCAACACTGAGCTTTACTGTAAACTCACCGCAGAACATCAAACTAACCTGTTTATGCTGCACTAAACTGCAGAGTGTTTTCATGCAACCTTTGAATAACACAGAGTTAGTATACTTCAGTTTTGCAGGATGCCTCACAACATGAAAAAACACAACTTCACATCATAAACAGATCCATTATGTGATTAAAAAAATGATGACTTTACGTGTAAGCTTTAAATTTCCAGTTTATTAAGTGTCACTGAGCAGTTGTTGCTTTAAATGTTAGTTCTCTTCATCTTACATCTCCATCTCTGACTGAAGTTCACTCTCATTTGTTTCTCTTCCTGGGAAAAACAGCAGCTGTACCTGTGAGATAAACTGCTCAGAAACAATTTATGTGTTTGCTAATATTTGTTGAACTGATAGAAACGGTACATTTGAAATGACCTGCCATCTAAAATTCTTTACTTCCCTTATGTTGTCGCCTCTTCTGTAGCACCAGCTACACACTTCAGTACTGCGACCACAACCTATGAACATCTGCACCAAAGATACCGGTCCAGGTCATTCTGGCCCACTTTAACCCCGAGTATACAGCTATAAATTATGCATAAATTATGTCTTTGTCTCTTTCATCTCTTTGTATGTGATAAGCCTCAGTGATAGACACACAAATATAATTATCTTTTATGTGTTATTATTCCCTCTATTTAGACACAAATTGGCTTTGATGTCTGAAGGTGTGCGGTGACACAAAATAAAAACTGCCCTCAAATGTGTAAAACCGAAAGTAACGAGAAGTAGAAAGTACTAGGAGGGCGATTGCTCTTTCACACAGGGCCAGGTAGGTTTGCATAGCTTTATTTCTCTTAATGGGTTATCTTTGTCTAATATTAAAATTTGCCTGATCATCTGAAACATAAAAGTGTGACAAATACGCAAAAACCTAAGAAAGCCAGAAGGGAGCAAATATTGTTTCACAGCACTGTACAATTACATCACTTTTAGGGAAAATCTATTAAGTCATCACTGGGATTTGGACTTTTTCCTATTTATTTTAAATAAGAAGCAAAATGAAAGGAAAATCTGAGCTTCCTGTTAAAGAGATAAAGGAAAACCAAGGAAAAAAAAGGTTGATATAAAGGAACCAGGGCCTGATGAAAAGGTATTTCAGAAATCTTAATGGATGAAATCACACTTAATCCAGAACGTCTGCAAATATCCTGCCTAATCCTTACACACTCACCACAAGTAAGTGCAATAGGTGGGTGAATGATGTGTTTGTATTCCTCTTTGGTTCAGGTCTTTGCCCATGAAGCCTGAGAATGAATTATCAGTGATTCTTCTTTGTGGATCTTTTGTGCACTTGCATCAAAGCAGAAAGTCCTTAAAAGTGACCTCCTACAGACGACATCATCTGAAAACCAACATCTGATTAAAGTAGAATCCACACAGTCAAAAAACAAAAAAACCCAGCCTCCTTCTTTCATATAAACAATACTGTCTTTTCATGCGTTTCCTTTTCAGCCTTCTCATTGATAGCCTCCCTCTGTAATTTATCCTCAGCGCACTGTAAAATGCACAGACACGCTACCACTCAGGCCATGTTCTGGGTGTAACTTTGACTTGAAAATGACCTCACTCTCAGGGTTAACCAATGTCATCTAATGATCAGAGATGTGGTCCCCTAGAGTGAATTACCTCAAACATGACTTTTCCTTGACCTACTTTTTCCTCTGTGAGTAAAGTAGAGCCGACTATTAAGGGAGGAAGTGACTCTGAATAAATAGGAGCCTATACAGTGCAGCCATTGTGCTTTGTTCACACATTAGTGGGTGAACCATTCGTGCTGTTAAACATTAACCTTTCCCCTGCCAAAACAAAACCGGAATGCCCATGCGGAAAACCATGGGCATGTGCGCACTTAGATTACGACACACGAGCAAAGCCATACGAAAAATAATGAGATATATACGACTCTTATATCAGGATTAATAATATACATCTTAACATATAATGAGGCCAAACATGTACACACACATGTGCACCCAAACACAAGTACACACTTGCATTTAAGCCCAGATGCTTCATCAAATGCAATAAACCTTTTTTTTTTTTAAAAAAAAAGATTAACTAATGATAATGGCTCCTTTGTCCACACGGCTGCATGTTTCTCATAAACAACCACATGGAGGAATGAAAATCATTTATCCTGGCTTTGGTTAGGTTCGCTAAATTCATCTGTCTTCGCATTCTAAAATTACAGTATCTCATTAAATTGAACCTCAGCTTAGGAGTTTACCTGCCAGTAGTACTGTATATAGTACAGTAGCAGACATGACTTTGGCCTTCCCCTACCAAACCACTATTCAGACCTGAGAAAGCAATACATATGTTTCTGATATGAGGTTATACACATACACTTTTAAAGGAAAGTTGTTGTTTTTTGCAGTTTAACAATTAACTAAATTCAGTCAAATAAATTCAAATCAGTATGAATGCATTTTCAGTAAGTTCAGTAAATGATTTTATTATTTTGACCATAGTTGGTAAAAGATGGCCCAGTGTTTTCTCAGCCTCACATACATCACAGATAACCGCTCACGACAGCTTTTTCCTGCCTGGTAATCGACAGCTCAGTCAATATGATACTAAATCCAAATTTCAGCTAAGTTACCTGCTGATCAAAATGAATGAGGAACCTCTGTGCAACAGAACTGCAGCATTTTTTGATGAAACTGTACCCAACAAAGAATTCCCTTCTTTTAGTGCATGTGTTTCAGGCTCAGTGCAATCAGTCCACCATCTGTTGCTTATTAAATTAGCGCAGTGGTTACTACAGGTGCAGTAAATTCCCGACCTGCTTAGGATATTTATTGCATTTGGGTTTACAGTCAGCCAGGCAGAAAAAAGGAGCTGAAACATGCCATGGGAAACTTTCATACCATTAAAAAATAATTTGGCTCTGCGGAACCCTTTAATCTGCCAGACGCAGCTTCTGCATGTTGGGCAGAAGAAGAAGCATAGCAGAGTTGTAGAAACACAAAGTTGTAGAAAGTTACAGTTGCACTTTTTCTGTAAAAAAAAAACACTTTTAAAACCACACATGTAAAGCTAGAATTATCACTTCATGAATTTATGCCTAACCAGTCAGACCAATCAGGCAAGGTGCAGTTATTTACATGTTTATTCAGACTTTGGTGGAATTTGATTAAAACTATTATGTACATTCATGTTAGCCAATCAGTCACTTTGCAAAAACACAGAGTCGAAGCCACGGCAGTCGATAATCCTTCAAATATGAAGCTAAGCTTCTAAAACCTGGCTGCTTTACACTTGATCTAAACAATCGCTGTGGTTTTAAGATAAGCACATGAGATTAGTGTCACTTATCTAGTGTTCTGTGAAGTATGATTAGATTTCTCTTCTGTTCTTCAGGTAAAATATGATGTTCAATAATAAACAGATTTTTTTTTTCACACATTATGGTCAATGTAGTCCTTTAACACTTTGGATATGAAAAGTTATGCTGAATGATGTCTAATTTGCGTACAGGCCTGTGGAAAAGACAGTTTTGCACAGGGTTCTATGCAGTACATTGCAAATTTAAGTACAACCCAAAGGTATTCCATATCAATTAAGAGGGTAAGTAGCATTCAGGTGCGCCTAATTAAATGCACTTGATTAACTGATCTTCAGTAACTGTGAGCACCTCAATAAAACAAGATGTTTTGGTAGTTTGTTGGAGCATTTGCATGTGTACAACACAATTTTACAGTTTTCCCAGGAGCTGAAGTCCCAGCAGATTCACCCCAAGGTCAGACTGTGCAATGCTCACAGAAATTGCAAGAGAAAAAAGGAAAAACAAATAGTTTAGGGTTGCAACGTTGTATCTAGTCACAAGACTTGTGGAACAATGTTCTTTGGACAGACGAGACCAAAGTGGAGATGTTTGGCCATAATGCACAACACCATGTTTGGCAAAAACCAAGCCAAACACAGCATATCTGCACAAACACCTCATGCCAGATGTAACGTACAGTGGTGGAGGGGTGATAATTTGAGCTTGTTTTACAGCATTGAGACCTGGATACCTTGCAATGAGTCCAAAGTATGCAAAGTATTCTAAAGTCAAATGTGTGGGCATCTGTCTGACAGTTAAAATTGGTCAAGCAACAAAACAATAATCCCAATCACACCAGCAAGTCCGCAACAGATTGCAGGAAAAACAAACAAACAAAAAAGAATCAAGGTGCTGCAATGATCCAGACCTCAAACTGTTTGAAATGCTGCAGTGGGACTGCGCATAAACAAAAACCTCAATGAACTGAAGCAACATTGCAAAGATGAGCGGGCCAAATTCCTCCAGAACAACGAGACACTGATGAAGTGCATGAATTCTTGACCTCTGATCTTCAATCTCTGATAAGTTTATTCCTATTCCAAGTGGCTGACTGTGGCCCAGTGTAATAAAATATCTTCCAGGTATGTCATGTTTACAAGAATAGGGATGCATGTGAGGTCACAGCGACTTCAACCTCTGACCTTTTGGCTATAAAATGAATCCTATTAGACAACTTTTGTGTGAGGTAATAGTAACTGAGACTTTTGACCACCAAAGCACAGATATGTAATGTGATGTTGCACAGCCAGCCCTATGGTTTCTAATATAATGGTTAATTCTTGTCTGTAGAGAAGCTTTTTCTGATTTTTAAATTGTTGCATAATAAAGAAGGGTGAAATATCATATGAAGTGACCATAAATTTACGATTAAAACTCATCTAAAAAAATTGTAAAATGTTTCTTCTTCATTCATCTCTTTTCACTCTCTTTGTGTTCATACACCACTACTATGAATTGAACTGAATTGTAAATAAATAAATAAAACACCAGATACTATAGCTGGTAATGTGGGTGCAATTACTCACTTATGATATCCTCCATTGATATCACTTATATTTCTACCTGACTGGATGCAAAGTTTGACTGACAGCATGAATAGACTGAATTAAATTGCATAACGTCTGCACATCTGTGGCCCAGAGATTAGAGTACTTCCCACTGAAACTATTTCATTGATAATCAGTAACACCTCAAAGAGTCCTCAACACAAATATAAAGATTTGCTGCTTAATAAATCATATCTGTGCCGACCTCTGAATGGCAAATGCGAGTCAGACAAAATAAAATGCCCCTTTAATCAACCTACAACCTCACAAAAAATGGGTTTGTATGCCGGAAAGGCGAGTCTGTGTGAGTCTAGGTGGTGTTACGCACCGCTCAGAAAGGATATAAGGGAATGCGAGAAAGGTCACTGGACTTGTAATGATTAATCTGGGAAAACAGTAACTTGGTGCTCAGAAAAGCTGTTTCCTCTCAATGTTTTTAAACCTACAAAGGGAGGAAAACGTGCAAAACACAAAGAACTTCGCTCCTGTCCGTCTCACTTTTCAAACCTCCTGCACATCAACTTCTGTCATTATGAAGAGGAAAACTATAACCTGCAAAAGCATTGTAAGTGAGCAAGTCAAAGGTCAAAAGATATGTAACGATTGAACCACGTGGTTAAATCCATCTTTATTAACGTGATACTATTGATCCCCTGCAACGAAACGTTCCATTTTCTTGAAACCACCTACAGGGAAGTCAGAAGAGTGACTCGTGATTGATGACCTCAGAACCAGTAACCGTTGCAGAGTATTCTACAGGCATTTGAATGAATAGTGTGCCTCCTGTAGCTGCAAGGTCAAACTAAGAGGAGAGGAAGGACATCTATTGACACCTGCTGTAGAACATCTGCAGATCATATCTGATGGCCCATCTGACACCACTGGTTTTTCTGAGTCTGCCTAAAAACCTAAACAGGAAGCACCTTTTCATTAAATAAGATGAATTTTGGTTCATATTGTTTTCCTTGTGCTATTTTCAGTGAATGACACAAAGCATGTACTACTATGAATTACTTGTATATGATTTGCTAAAAGCAGTGCACTACAAAGAGGAACAATAAAAATGTAAACTTTATAATATTAGGATGAAAAGGAAAATTGAGAATCTTGATATTTTGGAGAAAGAAGCACATAGACTGTATCTAAGGGTGAAAATTTGCATTAATGTGAAGTTATTGCTGTTAAATAACAGTTCAAATACAAAGCATTATCCACAATCCTTCATAAAAATGCTGTAGCTTTGCTAAAAAGCCTAAAGTTACATTAATAAGAAATCCTCAAACCAACAATGGCTGTGAAAGAAATCCTGAATGCAAAGCACAAAGTGTTATCTGAGAAATATTTACAAATTGTGATAAAGTTTTCCTAAGCCACAGCTGCAGGCTGTTAATGACAGTGAATGAATGCACAGTAGTGTGCAAGCTCCTGTTATGCTTGCACACTACTGGCAGACGCACCAAACCTAAAGTGAAGTCTTTCAACCCCTCAGGCTTTGGTTCCATCGAGCACAAGAGCCTCTCCTCAGATTACAATGCTTCCACACCCCTCAATGATTTCTTGGAGCCTCTAATTAGTGCCCGCATTTGTGTTTGGCATTCAGAAAAAGACAGATTGAATGTCACTGTTTTTACTACAGCCATCTATTTCTGCTGACCGCCTGGAATTCCAAGTCTGAGCCCCTGAGCCTGGATTAAGACATGATATCAGCATCATAATCAGTCATAAAGTGAAGTCATAAAGTGAAGAATAAATCCACTCACCCTCAGAATTGAACCCTAATTCATACAGACAGTTTTTGAATCAGCATTGATGTTTTTGAATTTCAAAAAGTAAGTAAGTTTTTTTTTTTTTCATTTTAGGTTCAAGCACGCTACAAGAGTGCACGAGATTTAGCATCAAGCAGTCTAAGGACTCCAGTGTAGAACGATGGCCCTCATCAACCTGAATTTCCTTGTTAGCTGTCAAACACATAATTAATATCAAAGCAAATTACTGTAAAGGGGATGGACTGATAGTTTTAAAAAAAGAAAGCAAAGCAGGCTGTGAAATGTGAAACACCGGGAGACAGGAGTATCCTCCCCTTCTGGCTAAAGAAAAAAAAAAAAAAGGCATTGACAGATGAATTGGGTCTTTTTTAAACTTCGTTTCACAGCTGTGGATGGCAGCTCCAGGCTGCTTTGTAGTCACATCTGTGTGCTGGACAGCTGGATATTTGGAGAAAATTACAGTTTGATCTGTGGCGAACCAGATTGGAAAACAGCTTTGCTTTACCAGATCCAGACACTGCAATTAAGACTGATCAAAGATCCAGATTTTGCAGTGAGCATAGCTGAGAGGTTTGATAGCTGATCACGTCTACCTTGGAGCTCCTTGGCTCCGAGACAGAAACATTCAAATCCACAATGAAAGGCTTACAAGAGGTCAATAATGTTTTCAACTAATGATTTCTAAATTGTTCTGGGGCCACACAAGTCTGCTCTGGAATGTCGGGAAAGCTTAGGTTGCAACTTGGAAAACAGCCAAAGTCAGACACTGAGTGAGTTTGTCTTCACACATCTTCTTCCCTTGTCCCATTACTTTAATCTTATCTTAAATCAGAAAAATCCAAGTAACAGAGAACTCCCAGTGATCACTGTACAGAATTTCCTGGAACGGAAAAACTAAGAGCATTACAGCTACTAAATAATGATTATCTAAACACAACATCTGTCTTGAATTCCAAAAAATAAACTTACAATTTACATGGCAAACATAACCTCTAAGCAACCCTTTAAGAAGCTCCGAGCAATGCAAGAAAATCTGGGTAAAACCTTTAACGGTCTGATGAGATTTTAGCTATGGCAGATTAAATGATTAATCCAAAGCATTCAACATAGACACGGATAAGCATACAATTCAATTCAGTTCAATATTGGCAATTTAAAAAAACAAATTCTCTGGCTCTGCTTCCACATACAGATCAGTTTCTTCAAGCAGCTTGCCATGGATCTCTAATTACTGCCACCCGACCAAGTATCCATAACCTTTTGGTCCAGCTGTCGACAGAAGAGAGGTTGAAGTTCTGAACCGAGGGTAATGAAAGTATACCCATTAGAACCTCTATTTACTAAAGGAGGGTTTACTATGACATTCTGCTTTTGCTTCCAAACACACAAGCCTCCTGCTACATGCTACAGACAAAACTGCTGAAAAGAAGCACGTCATTGTTTAGCAATTGTTGCAGAATTTAAACTGATGAAAAACCCTGTTCAAAATCTTGCTTTGCTGTTAATTCAGTCAACTGTGTCCCATGATCAAATTCAAACTCGCTCGTTTTTCCTTGTGTGAGGAAATGTACAGTGGCTTGCAAAACTCATACCCGTTGAACTTTTCCATATTTTGTCACATTACAACCACAAACATAAATATATTTCACTGGTATTTACTGTGAAAGACCAACACAAAGTGGTATACAATTGTGAAGTGGAACGAAAATTATACTTGATTCAAAACATTTTTTACAAATAAAACACTGAAAAGTGCAGTGTGCAAAAGCATTCAGCCTCCTTTTCTCTGAGTGCAACCAATTGCATTCAGAAGTTGCCTGATGAGTGCTAATGACTAAAAAGAGTCCACCTGTGTGTAATCTAATCTCAGTACAAATACAGCTGCTCTGTGACGGCCTCAGAGGTTGGTTAAGAGAATATTGGGGAGTAAACAGCATCATGAAGTCCAAAGAACACACCAGACAGGTCAGGAATAAGGTTGTGGAGAAGTTTAAAGAAGGCTTAGGCTATAAAAAGATTTCCCAAGCTTTGAACATCTCACGGAGCACTGTTCAATCCATTATCCAGAAATGGAAAGAATATGGCACAACTGTAATCCTACCAAGACAAGGCCGTCCACCTAAACTTACAGGCCCAACAAGGAGAGCACTGATCAGAGATGCAGCCAAGAGGCCCATGGTGACTCTGGACCAAATGCAGAGATCCACAGCTCAGGTGGGGGAATCTGTCCACAGGACAACTATTAGTCGTGCACTGCACAAATGTGGTCTTTGTGGAAGAGTAGCAAGAAGAAAGCCATTGTTAAAAGAAAACCATAAAAAGTCCCGTTTGCAGTTTGCCAGAAGCCATGTTGGAGACACAGCAAACATGTGGAACAAGGTGCTTTGGTCAGATGAGACCAAAATTGAACTTTTTGGCCAAAATACAAAACGCTGTGTGTGGTGGACAATTAACACTGCACATCACTCTGAACACACCATCCCCACTGTCAAATATGGTGGTGGTGGCAGCATCATGCTCTGGGGCTGCTTCTCTTCAGCAGGGACAGGGAAATTGGTCAGAGTTGATCGGAAGATCGATGGAGGCAAATACAGGACAATCTTGGAAGAAGTCTGCAAAAGACTCGAGACTGGGGCGGAGGTTCACCTTCCAGCAGGACAACGACCCTAAACATAAAGCCAGGGCTACAATGGAACGGTTTAAAACCAAACATATTCATGTGTTAGAAAGGCCCAGTCAAAGTCCAGACCTAAACCCAATCGAGAATTTGTGGCAAGATCTGAAAACTGCTGTTCACAAACGCTCTCCATCTAATCTGACTGAGCTTGAGCTGTTTTGCAGCAATGGGCAAAAATTTCAGTCACTAGATGTGCAAAGCTGGTGGAGACATACCCTAAAAGACTTGCAGCTGTAACTACAGCAAAAGGTGGTTCCACAAAGTATTGACTCAGGGGGGGCTGAATACTTTTGCACACCGCACTTTTCAGTTTTTTTATTTGTAAAAAATGTTTTGATTCATGTATAATTTTCGTTCCACTTCACAATTGTATACCACTTTGTGTTGGTCTTTCACATTAAATTCCAGTGAAATATATTTATGTTTGTGGTTGTAATGTGACAAAATATGGAAAAGTTCAAGGGGTATGAATAGTTTTGCAAGCCACTGTATGTCTCTGTGTGTCTGCAAATACACCCCAAACTGCCAAAAGGCTGGAATTGTTAAACTAAGCATGTTTGTACCTGGTTCTTGACATGAGGGGCAATTTCAGGATTAGAAAAGGGGAAAATTGATGTTTCTGAATGGTAATGCTTGCAGGCAATTCAGTGACTTAAAGTCTCCAAGTTAATTCACATTTACAGGGAATGTCTTTCTCTATCCATGTAATCAATATTATAAGGAATTACAGTACTGTAGAGTGGTTTAAAAAAAAAAACCCTTAAAACTTTCAATTATCTTAAACACAAAATCTTTAGATGAATCCTCTCATTGTCTTACCCTGGTCATAAGATTACTAAATTTCACATTTCAGAACTTATTAATTAGATCACTTACTATCATAGTTTAGCTGAGATTAAAATGACATGAAGCTACATTCCAGCTCTGTGCAAGTTAGTGCAAGAACACAGATGGACATACGTGTTGGTTAAGGGCAAATTTGGCACTTAGTACTGATTGATTTGGATGAAAAGGGGAAAGGGCTGGGGGTTGGGGTGGGGATGGGCACTTCCTGATGTAAAACATGGGCGTGTCACACTGCATGAATGAAATTAAATGGCAATTGAGTGTGAAAGTCAGGCTGCTGTCTTCTCCAATAACTCTTTGATTAATTCATTAAGCACCAGATGAAGCTGTTGATTCAGTGACCTTTCATGCTTCACCTTAGCTGATTCACTAAAACCAGTCATTGGCTAATTGCAAACAAATCATTAAGGCGAACAATTTCTCATTTAAAACAAGCTCACCCCATATAAGCACATCCAGTGATTATTTAATCGTTTTCTCTCTGCATGTTATTGTAACTCATCAAATAATTTGTTGTTTATTGCATATGGTGAACTTTCTTAACTCTCGTTCAGCACCTGAACTACAAGTAAATCTTGCTTGACCTTCAATCACATTTGCATCCCATTACACAAATATAGTACTCCACAACGACTAACATTAGCTGAAGAGCGCTGTGATATCATCAAACTCACTGGACCTGAATTTTATGTGCTTATTTGGGGAATCGTTTTTAGATATAACAAATAAATGGGAACTCTCCCCACTTAGCTTCCAATTTGAGTATACACAGGTCACTGAGCCTCTGATTGTCCACTGTTTGAGGAAAGGCCTCCCAGCTCTGAGTGTCTGGCTGCTCATAAAAAGGCCTTTCAATCATCCATGTCTGTTTGCCTCCAAACATAACAGTTTGATTATTCTCTCTTTGGAAACAATGAATATTCATGCTACTGCGTTCAAGAAACAATAGCTGCATAATGATCTCTGGAGATAAATGTACACAAAACAGATGCTTTTCCTTCTAACATGTGAATAGGTCGGGGGGGGGGGGGGGGTAATACCCTGGAGAGGTTGCCAATCTATTGCAGGGCCAACAGAGAGATACAGATCATTCATGCTCACAGTCACACCTAAGGCCAATTTAGAATCACCGAATAACCTGACATTGAGGTCTTTGGGACAAAGCCAGAGTACATGGAGAGACCCTTCATGAGCACAGGGAGAACATGAAAACATTACATAGAAGGGCCCCAGCCAACCAGCGGATTTGCAACAATGAATGCAACGATGAATTAAACTGCATCCTATTTGACATGTATTTAAGTGTTTCTTATTTTGTTTTATATTTTTAGAGCCTGTAAACCCATTGGATTCATCTTGGACAAAAACTCTGGAGTGCTATGTGCAGTCATTGGGAGTAAGCTGGAATCCTTTATGGTCAAAACCTAACCCATTCACTTATAGGCAATATAAGCCTGACTGGTGGTCACGGTGGAAGACAAAAATGTTTGTTTCTCTCCTGCATCAATAGTTTAAATATTCAGCAAATGTTTACTTTGGAATACAGTGTTTTGCACTCACTGCAAATGAGTTTACCTTTGTAGATGTTGGAAAGCACCTATGAGTTCCATTTAATGAGTAACCAATTATTTTCATCCATCCATTCTCTTCTGCTGATCCAGTTCAGGGTTGCAGGGGGGGCTGGAGCCTATCCCAGCCGTCATAGAACAAGAGGCAGAGAACACCCTGTGCAGGTCACCAGCATGTTGCAGGGCTAACACCAAGAGAATTCACACCCATGGGCAATTTAGAATCACCAATTAACCTAACCCCACTAACTGCATGTCTTTGGATTGTGGGAGGAAACTGGAATACCTGGAGAAAACCCATTCAAACACGGGGAGAACATGCAACCTTCACACAGAAAGGCCAGGGCCAAGGTGGAATCGAACCCAGACCTTCTAGCTCTGAGGCAACAGTGCTAACCACCACGTCACTTTGCTGCCAC
The DNA here is from genome assembly GCF_007364275.1 of Archocentrus centrarchus. Classification (NCBI taxonomy): domain Eukaryota; kingdom Metazoa; phylum Chordata; class Actinopteri; order Cichliformes; family Cichlidae; genus Archocentrus; species Archocentrus centrarchus. The sequence goes on along the minus strand of NC_044355.1, from coordinate 5,041,399 downwards.
CAGTTATTTTCTAATAAACTAATTAATTTTCCATGGGTAACAAGTTATACTTGTTACTTGGTCTCGTGGTTATTTAGGTAGACTAACTGAAGCCGCTTAGCAACAACTGTAAATGTTTGTGCTTTGATTGGGTATGGGGCTACAATTTGTTAATTTATCTCCTACCAATTATGTTTGTTATATTTTGGTCTCTGATTTACCATATCGTCTTCTATGAGTCCATTTTAATGTATTTTTACAATATTAGTTATCTACATTTAAAAAATATTTATGTGTTTTTGAGACTTCTTCAAAATTCTTTTCTGAAGCTTGAACCTGTCTTATAATACAATGATACATGCAAGTAGCATTTAACTACAAATCCAGGTGCACTCAGCTTCTCTCTGCCTGTGTGATAACTGATAATATTTAACATTAACAGAAACACTGGCAGCAGCAGAGTGGTTAAAAACTCTGACAGAAAGCATGCAAACATGTCCATAATCTGCCTGTGAAAACTGAACATTGCAAGCATCCAATGCTGCAAATGTTGCCAAATACAAGCAAACTCAGTGACCTGCTTAAATCTCCCCTTAAGCCTGTCAACAGGTGTGAAGGGAAACAAAGTGCTGAACAATCTTTGGCTGTCAAGGCAGAAAATGAAAGATAGATCTTGACAAACAGAGTTGTGCATGAAAGATTGGCCTTGTCATTGGTGTCTCATTAGTTCCTGTGGTTCTGAGCCATTTTAATGCTGTCGTCTGTAAAAGTCCTAATTAGAGGCCGCTAAACAGATGTAAGATGTGGAGAGGAGGATTGGAGGAGGAGAAAGAAAAAGGGGCACCTTTTTTTGAGGAAGAGAGACTCTGTAAGAAGTCTCTCTTCCTCACAGCATTATTAGAGATTAGATATTAGATATTAGAGAGATACGTATCTAGACAGATTTTGTGTCATATACATGCAGTACCAGTTTTGATGCACCTTCTCATTAAATTTTTTATTTTATTTGTTTCCTACATTGTAAATTAATACTGACGTCATCAAGACTATGAAGGAACACATAAGTAAAAAACACATGTAGTAAACTTAAAAGTGTTAAACAAACCAAAATATGTTTTAGATTTCATATTCTTCAAAGTAGGCACCTTTTGCTTTGATCACAGCTTTGCACACTCTTGGCATTCTCTCAATCAGCTTCATGAGGTAATCACTTGAAATGGTTTTCCAACAGTCTTGAAGGAGTTCCCAGTTGTTGGCTGCTTTGCCTTCACTCTGCAGTCCAACTCATCCCAAACATCTCGGAATGCTGTGGTAGCCATGCTCATTAAGTGTGCCTTAGATTCTGAATAAATTGCCACCAGTGTCACCAGCAAAGGACCCCCATACCATCACACTTCCTCCTCCCTACTTTACGGCACCTTTTCCACGTCTTAGAAAGACATGGCTTTTGGAACCAAACACTATTCCCTGTATACCAACTCTACCTCTTCACAACACAATTGATGGTCTCAAAACACATTAAGAGGGCAAGAAATTTAAGAAATTATATATATATATATATATATATATATATATATATACACAATGTCAGTCGATGTTCTTAAAGAATTATTCAAAGAATTATTCAAAGAATAAGCAAGATTTTGCACAAGTAATCCCTGTAGACCAGTCTCGAACATTTATTATGTTATATATACTATTATATCCTTATACATACCAATTGGTACTTCCGTCTTCAACTGCATTTTAGATACTGAAAAATACACACTAAATTTACAATTATAGGTTAAGAGCTACATTGTGAATTTCTACCCAGTGTTAGTGTAGTTGACTCCAAAAATAAAAATATGAACAATAACAGGTTCCTTTTAAAAGTTTTATAGCACAACTGGGAACTACATTTACAAGGGAAAAAGCTACCCAGCCTGTGTGTTCACTGCTGTGGTCCATAACTGAGATTTAAGATCAGCCAAGAGAACAGATAAGACAACATGTAATGAACACATTAATATATAGCAAATGTACAAAACCTGGAAACAAAATAAAGCTCAAATAAATAAGACAGTTTTTGTCCTAGCTAAATGCCCATTACTGACTTGAGTGGCAAACTGCCCACTTTCTGTCATGTTAATGATCACCTGTGTGGAAACAAACGCAATCCTTCCACTCATTACAGCCCGTGAACACTATCTTTAACTTCATTAAAGAAGTTAAAGATCGAAGGCCTTTAATACACATAATGTTCGACATTTAAGGCTTTTTGAGAGATTTACAGTCATTCTTGTTTCCACTTGTCTGTAATACAATGCTGTGTCACCAACAACACTAAACACCTCTTAGTCACAGGGGATATTTTGACTTTCCAGTCACGGATCTGTCTAATACATTAATAAAGGCTCGTCTGACCCATGTATTGTGCATTCTGGCACGGCTTATTGGCAAACATGTGCTTTTCCTGCTAATACAAGTCTGCTGTGAGAAATGCCACACCCGGTGGTGTAGTTAAATGGCATAATACCTAGCAGTAAAATGCACATTATACCCAGTACTTCCAAAAAACACTATAAATAATATAATCCAGTCTCTATATTTCCCATTTTCAACCGTTCTAAGCTTGTTGCCATCTTCTAATTACACCATCTAGTCCCTATGTGTAATTCCACATCACCAAGTTTCTCAAATGTTGTATGCCTCAAGTGATAATGAGCTATGCAACATCTGGGCACTGAGCCCTTTTTATTCTGCACATCTGCACCAGTTGCCCCAAAACAACCACAATCAAATTCCCTTTTAGTCATCGAGTGCGATCTTTTTAATGGCATTTAGCATGGCAACATGTGCAGAGAGCTCCTCATAGTGCCACCTATTCAACATCCAACTAATATCCATGTTTCAAAAGAAGTAAAAGTAAGAACTGTCAAAGGCTCCATGACTAACTCCCTGTTAGAGGGCCTGTTGAATGAATAACGCACACTCTTCCAGTAAGTCATTTTGTTTTTCTAACCTTTTTTTTTCACAGTGTACAAGGACAGCAAACTGCCACACGAACACAGTCGATCATATTCATGACAAGTTTGTTCAGTCCACAGGACGGCCAAGACAAGTGTCAGTATCTCCCCTTACAAAGTTAATTTTTTGAGCCAGCTTTGAGCCAGAGGCTTTTAGTTCATCTTTGAAGGAAACGCAACTACCTGTATCTTCACTGCATGTATAACACTAACCAGAGGTTAATGTGTTGGGCCAGCATAAAAAATAAACAACCATTTTGGACATTGTTAGAAGAAAGGCCAGGGAAATGTTACTTCAGATGTCATCTTTATGGGAAGTAATATTACATCTTGTTTTAATTTGTTGTTCTTTGTTTCCAGTTCCAGCTTAAGGAGGTGATTGACAAGGACCTCTGCCAGCTTGTGGCCTGAGAGATACAGATCTCTTTTTTTTTCACCTTTTTTTCACCTTGCTGCAGCAAACTCTTTCTTAATTTATTTAATAATCTATTCAAATAAACAGATAATTCATAAACTTGATCCTATGATCGGTAATGTTGTGTCCATTATTATGTTTGACGTTTGAACAAGCTGCAAATTCCACAAGTAAAATTGTTTTCCTTTGGTATCCAACAAACTGTGAGGTCCTGTGCCGAAGACCTCAAAGACAAAACATTTCCCAGCACCACAGCACGACCCTGTACTACACATAACTTGAGTAACTAAAAATCATTCTTGTATAATCGCACTTATTCTTTATAAAAAGAAACTGCTGAAGGCCCCGTTCTGTGCGCAGACAGTGGCACACGAACATGCTCACACATTCTGGTCAGACATGAGACCTAATAGCTAATGTGCATTTTCATTCCAGCTGGGCTGTAGAAATGGATACCCTCTCAAGGGGATCCAAGTGTAAGCATGCCGAGGCTGACTACATCCAGCATGCACCTAAAACCTATTTGTGCTTTGGGAAAAGCCATACATTCTCAAAATAGTATGTGTGATTGGGTTACCGGCTCTGTGTGCCACTGGGATAGCATCATATATCACATCTCACCATGTGCTAGGTGACATAATCCAGCCAGCATGGGACGGCACTATACCAGTGATTACTGGGACAGGTGTGTTTTTTATTTCACCCCTTAAATGCATTAGAGATGGGAATCTCCATTTAATAGCTTCTGGTCCTTTTCTCACTCTCCTCTAATGGCACATAAAGAAGAAATAGAGGTTGTTTAATTTCCACTGGCATATTTGACTTATTTCTAAGTATTTTAGGCAATGACTTAAAACTGAAAGCAGGAGAAATAGCTCCATATAAACTATGAATATTTGAATCACGCTGTAGATCTCCAGATGCCTCCATAAGCAACACATGAAAAAATAAAGATCATTGAAATGGTAAATGGTTCAGCTATGCATGCATGAGCCCTAGGAAGCCAAAAGCATCTTACAAGGGATAAAATATTAATCTAAAAAGTATTCACTTCAGTATTGATTCTCCTAGATGCTTGTCGATCAGGTAAAAAAATGTTCTCCAAAGGAAGAGTAGTTGGAGTCCAGTCCGACATAGAAGTGAATTTTTTTCTGGTCAGATGGGTGCACAAGTCGATTAAGCGCAAAGGAAACTGACAAATCTCTACTTAACAAAAGCAGACACTCACTAAAAGCTGCAGTGTGCACAGCAAAGACATTACAAGCAACTGTTACAGATGTAGAGAGCTGGTGATGAAAGTTTTAAACACATGCACGTCTCTGGATGTTGCTACCAGTTTTCAACATATGAGTCAGAGATAATATGTGCAATTTTAGAAACTTACAGTATGGTAGTGAAAACAATATTTAACAGCAAAGGTGTGGACATATAGTATGCCAACAATATCTCTGACAAACAGTCCAGACTTACGCTACACTCGACATCTTTCCCATGTTTGCACCAAGCACAGACTGTATGCCACATTTTTATAAAATATCAGACATACTTTAAAAGTTGTTTTATGATGAAGCTAATCATACAGGCCTATTTAGGCCTCATCTTCCCAAATGCATGCTGGTAGTAGAGATTTCACTTCTTAGGTTCTGAATTATGTTTTGAAGTCACTGAAATCCTGCCATTACATACAGATCATTTCCTTATTCTCATAAACTGCTGAAACTACACATTAGGCACTGATCTGTCTAATATGTATTCTAAACTGTTAGAGGGTGTTCACACATCACTAACTCTCACTGCTGCTTTCTAAAATTAGCATGCTTAATGATGGTGCTTGATAACCATGAAATGTCTCTGCTGCATCAGATGAACCTAGTAGCTCAGTTTCACACATGACGAACCCTTCACATCATAATGAGGAGGAAGGGGGATGTGGCAAAGTGAAGCCAGCTGGGATTATTTGCGCCACAGTGCTGGGTCTGCATACTGTGACCCCTGATTCATGGCTTCACTGTTTACTTTTCTCTAGATTTAGCCATGTTTTTGGCATGGATCTAAGACTCAGCTGTGTCAAACCAGTTAAAACTGAGCAACTTTTAACAAGTAGCTTTTTGTTTTTGTGAGAACATTAGAGCCAGACTGATACAGAACTACCTTCTGTGAGAAGCTCCTCCAAATCCCCGATCTCAGCATCATCATCTCAGTCCAAAAGAAGCAACAGATCCAGCCTAAATCAACAGAAACACTGTTCTCCAAGACCTCTAAGATCTTCAAGGTGCCTGAAAGCAATATACTTGCTGAGTACCATGAAAAATGCAACTTTGTGCTGTGCTGAGGGCAAGGGAATCCTCCCACCAAATTTTCATAGATAGATAGATAGATAGATAGATAGATAGATAGATAGATAGATAGATAGATAGATAGATAGATAGATAGATAGATAGATAGATAGATAGATAGATAGATAGATAGATAGATTGATAGGCAATGTGTTGCCAAGAAAGTGTTCAAAGTGTTATTCTATCATAAAAAAAAACAAACAGCTGTGAAAGTCTTCAGCACTTGTTCTGGGTCAAGCTCCCTGTCAATCAACTGCAAGGTGATGCCGTGAAGCCCGCTGAATCTGAAGGGGAGCGTCATTACAGAACACTTTGAAATACTTCTGTGATAGGAGGCGATGACATCTGCCAAGTTATGCAGCCATGCCAGAGACAGTAACCAAGGTCAACTCATCTCATTGCCAAGATTTTTACTCCAGCTGGAATTCCAGTTACCATAAGAAAACCAATACTCACAGGACAACTGAGGTCTGTGTTATTGGCTGGATTTCAAACCTCACAGCCTCAAGCTGATCCAAATATTTTATCAATGGAACCTCCTGTTATAGAGGGAATCTGTTTTGTTACAACAAGAATGATACTTGCCAGCCTTTGATCAAACAATCTTTTAGAGCTCCTCTTTGTTTTTTCAGACAGTACTATCATAGTTTTTATATTACATGGCTTAGGAGATAAGTACAATTTCTTGCCTTGACATGTTTTGTTTTCATTGCAAAACGCACCTAAATTACCCCTGTGTAACTCAAATGCTTATGCAGAAGACTGTCTAAGTACAATATATAAAACCATGGAAATGTGATATGCACAATGTGTTTGTGAGGAATAGATTAGTTTGATTAGAGTGACTCAACTGTATAAACTAAATGGAAAAGGCATGCCACTTATGTTGTGAGGGTCATGCCTTTATCTCCTTCAGAGATGCAAAGAAATCAAGCACACCTTGTTAGTATTTGGATTAATATTTTTTATAAATGCAAGTCTACATACTGTTCTGGAGATCTCGGAGGCATGCAGTTGACTCGGAATTTCTCATTTTCTTTCTGCTTTGTTTCATTCGCTCTGCTTTATGTGTAGTTGCTTTGTTCTGTGCCAGCTAGTCTTGCTGTAGCTACTTGAGCCACAGCGCCAAAGCAGCTGATAACATTCACCAAGTCCTTCCGCTTAGGGAGCTAAATTGCTTTTCGATTTAAGTAATTTCATTCCACTGATAAGGAAAAAAAACACGATAGAAAACTTATCTGTATTTATTTTGCTTGTGAAGGATAATAAAACATTTTTAACAATGTCAGTGAAAAGGCAGCTTTCAGAACAACTATTCACCAGGACACACTGACAAAGCTGAACATTTGAAATGATATTGCCTGCTCTCAGTGCTTATCTGGGAACTGGTAATATTTCTGAAAGTGGGCTTCTTATTTGAGGGCAGCAGACAGAGGCAGTACAATGACACTGGCGCAGACGTCGAGCTGATAAGAAGCTGTAAGCAAAGAAACACAGTGCCACATCAAAGATAGAATTTTAAGACAATATTTATCCTATTAGTGCATAAGAATGGATGTGTTTGCTCCCTAACACCCGATTTGCCGTCTCAGAAGCATCAGAGAGCAAAAAGTGCGCCTACTGAACTTCTAAAGCCACTCAAACTTAAGTGACTTCGTTCAGGGTTACCATGACGGATGTAAAAACTGATATTATGGAAGATTTTTAACCACTTTTTTACTTTTCATGTTCTTTCATGCATTCTGTCTTCATAAGGTTATTTGAAAAAGATCATATTTGGGGTGAAAATGCTTCATTTTAAAATGTTAAACATATGTTTTAGGATATGCGGGTAAGTTGATGACACTGGTGCACATTGCAGGCACTCAAAGTCAATTAACTTTAAAAACCGAGGACTTTCTTATGATTTATCAATGAAGCGGAAAAAGCAATCCACACAAAAAGACCACTACTTTCAGGTACATCCCATGATGACTTGGTCCAATTTTATAGAAAATTACCTTTGTGCTTCCATGTAGCTCTCAGCGATAATTACAATAGTGCTGAATAGAAAATTATAATAGAATGAATGGTTAAACCACTGAATGTCTTTTACACAGAGAGTAGTGAATGAGCGAGCATCAGGATGTTTTTGAACACAACACATTTTCTTTTTTTAATTTTGTATTATGAGTTGGACACTAATTAGTTGGTAATATTATTGTAATTGTTGGACAAAAAGAAAAAGTTGCTTCCATGTACGCACAAAATCACATTTTAAAAATTAGTTTAGACCTATTTTACATTTTGTTAAGAGACCGAGTTGTTCCCTCAAGGCTCAACTAATTTTTACTGGGTCCTTGTCACATACTGATGCTTGGTCAACATCCTGTTCTCATCATATGTTAATGCAGTGGGTGATCCATTACTGTTGTGCCTTGTAAGAAAGAACAAGCAATAATAAAAGTCTAATAAAAGTTAGGAGGCAAGTTGGATGGCTGATGGTGCAATCAGAGCGCTTCAAACCAGCTTGGATTGCTATCATTAGCAACACTTTTTCCTTTTCTGCCAGTGTTTTGTTAGATTTAAGCAACAAAACTAGCTTTATAGAAACACCATTTTTGAGCTAAAACACAGCCTTTCACATTAACCACATGTTACAAGACAAGTTCTTCCATTTGCAACAAGCTTCTCAATTATTTCCCTGCAGCACCAGCAGAGAAATTTTCTTGCAGCCTAATGGAATCCATTTAATACGCTGAGGGACAATTGAACTCTATAGCACCACCCTGCATGATAAAAAATGCATGAAAAGGACTACCCACTGCAATGAAATGTGGAGCCTTTAGAGTCCAGAACAGATTGCAGTGATTGGTGGAACCCAAAGCCTAGTTAAATGGAAACTGACTATTGCATTTATACTGTAGTTAATAGTTTGAGACACATCTTCAAATGCTCTGGGTGTGTTCTTTTATTTTTTCTTATGTGCAGTTGCAAAGAGGCAATCACATTCATTAACCTTTTAAAGAACAAGGTAACAGTTCCCTTGTTTGCCAAAAAGGAGCCACAAAACCGTTTAGGGTTGCATCAGGAGGGGCATCTGGCATAAAGATTTGCCAAATTAAATTTGTGTAGTTAACCACTGTGGTGACCTCTTGTGAATAAGGAGCAGCCAAAAGTAGCTTTAAGGTATTAGCCCCCCCCCCCCCCCCCCCCCCCCGTGCATTTTGTTGTTACAAAGAAATGGCTTTTATGCCACTGGCTGCCAAAGCATTGTGTGCAGTGAAGAAAAATTCACTAACATTGAGCCAGGCACAGACAGAGCGCGTTTCTATAGAGACTATTTTGCCTCACTGGAGTTTAAACCTATGACCCAGACCCCCCCCCCCCCCCCCGAAACTCCCTTAGCCTCTTGAGGTGGTGGGACAGACAGTGCACTGGCTGCCCGAAATGACAAACAGCAGGCAGGCGGTGGCATGCTTTTCTTGCCAAATACAGCACTCCATGTTCAAATAGTGCTGACAGGAAAAACATAGACACTTTTATCCAGGGTCCCCCACTCCGGAGTGAGATGTTGAGGGGAAAATTTCCTCCTGCCAGAAGACATAGACCTGCCTGTATCCAGTAGTTTCTACTGCTGCTGTTGTGGAAAATTCACATAAGTGCATAATTTTTCTTTTTCTCACTAACACTAAATGGTTACTTAGAAGCTGACATATTTAGTGTCTTCCACAATGGACAGGAACAAGAAGCCAAACTCCTTTGTACAAATGAGAAAATCCATCACCTTCACGCAGCAAATAAAGACCTCTCCTTATAATTGTGTTTTTCATCTCACTATAGCGAGCTCCTTGGTGTAACTTCTGCCTTCTTTGCTTCCCACTGAGTTTATCGAAGAGTCGACCCATCCATTTTCTTTGATGGTTTTAATTCAGCCAAGCATACCGGCTGCTATTGCAATGCCCGCTGCAATGATTAACTGCGCAGTGCTGCATTCATTCATTCAAGCGCATCCATCAAAGCATGGATCCCTCTAAGTGGAAACAAGCTTTCCCAGCTTCAGGAAACATCTAACCTGTATTAAAAAATGAACAGAGATTCCAAGGCAGGTAAGTTTTGTTATGTCTGGTTTGAGAGCTGTATCATAATTTCAAATTAAAACCCAGAGTTAAGCACTATGGGAACCACTTAAAATACCATAGTGGAAACATGACTGCCAGCTGGTCACATTTAGTAGAAGAGGGTTGACCCAGTATAAATGACTATGTTTGGTCTTGTCAGGGCAGATTTAGTAACAGTGGGCTGACAAGGAAAAAAAAACACACAAAAAAAAATATTGCTTCTTAACTTTATATGCATAGACTGTACAATATGACTTGAGGTGACATAATAGAGCCCTAATTTGTATGAAATGTCTGTTTCATCTTTAATGGAAAAAATGTCAGATTGTGGGATAATGACTTTATTTAGAATGTAGTGTGAAAAAAAAAAAACAACCCTGCAATAAATCTTGATTATGAAGATACTAATTAATAAAGCTGTGTCATAAACACCTGCTCCACTGACTGCAATGGATGTTTTTAGATTCATCAGTCCTTGAATGAAACTGAAACTGACCCAAAGTCAAAAAAGTGATTGAATTTAAACTCACCGACATATATGGCTTCAGTAAAGTAGAACATTTAGCTTCCGTGTGCACGTTTCGGCTCTATGATGAGATATTTCCTACAAAAAATGTTTCTTAGGAATTGCAATTTACTTCTGCCCTCAAGTGATTTTGTACACAGGCTGGTATCTGACTCTTTATTAAATTAGCAGGTATTTCTCAAGGCAGTTGGTAATCTTTTAAATACTGTGGCTAGGCAAGCCTTAGAAGTACTTGAGCTGTCAATCACTTAAATGAATAGGATTTTGCCAGCAACCGAAATGACTCCTCCTACTTTGCTACTCTACAAGTATGCTATGAACAGCTGTTCTCAGCTATCTGTGAACGAATAGACAGCATGCTCTGTGTTACACCTGAAACAGTTATGATTCCTAACAAGGCCACCCACTGTCTTCCCTGTTGTTAAATTCTCACTGCAAATGTCTTATTTATCTACATCATAACCCAGTGAATGTATAATGCTCCTCTGTCCTTCATGTATGTATATGTGGTACATTGCATATGTTCCCCGTAGGCCTGTGACCCTTATAACCTCAGTCCTCCCTCTAATCTCTTAATCTTTAGCGGAACAGCAGCCTCTGTGATCATTGGCAGGTCTAGTGTGGTGCATACCTTTCTCCAGCGGTGCTCAGGGGGGATATGTGGGAATATCACAGGTAATCCACATCTCCTACAAATATCTGTTGCTGGATTTTTCTGAAAATATCTGGCTCTGTGCTTATGGGTGGCCTAGGTAAAAAAAACAAAACAAAAAACATAGCCTTCTATGGGGAAGGAGAAGGTAAACCACTTCACTCAGGGAAGTGATATGAAGAGGTGCTCCTGAGATGACCTGTGTGATTGGGAGACTGAGTTGGAGCTTTAGCTGGATGTGCAGTGTTGACAGCTAATGTCAGGCCATCACCGCATAATGAAACAAGCTTAGAGGCTATTAAGTAATAAGCCTGAAGACAGGGTGAAGTGTATTTTTTGGTGTATTTGCTTGGATGGGAGAGCATTTCCTGAAAAATGCCACTCAATAGAGTCTGAATCATGTATTTTCATAGCAAATCAAAATCGTGTGTCGTATAAAAAATGTTTTATGAAGACATAAACTGCTAATTTCCTCTTCGAAATGGTTGAGAATGAAAATAAAGCTGCCTGGATCAGATTCTCTGACATTATTTGCTTCAGTCCAGAAAGGCAGGCTTACATGTCCTGCATCACTCATGATGTCTTTCTGGTAAAAACAACACAATGTCTTTGCCTCTGACTTTTTTCAGCATTCAGTCCAGTTGTAACCTTTTATAAAACAACATTTAAAAAAGACATTTTTCCATACAATTAAAGATATGTTTGTGTTCTGACTTAAAGCTGTGGTGGTGTTTGAAGTGGATGGATACATCCATTTTCCTTCAGCAGTATTTCATTTTCAAAACTTAACAGTGCACAGCTTTTTTGGAGTGAATGGAGAAGTGGTTTTTTTTTTTTTCTTAACAACCATGAAACCCTATAGCTATGTGGCAAACACATGAAAATGGCATGCATGATGCTGTAACACAATTCTCACTGGTGGAGGAAGGAAATGTTCACATTATTTATCACCACAACACACAGAATTTAGATTTCAGAGTTCATTTTGAGAGTTTTTGTCCCAATCATTCATTGTGACAGATTGTTACTCTGAGCAGCTCTGGCTCTCAATGGGAGATGGTGCCCTCTGATATCTTATGGAGTCATCAGCAGCCGCTTGCCAAGTTTAATACAACTGGGGACCGTAACTCTCCAGGCAACTACTACTAAACATGCCAGACAGGTCTGGCTCTCTCCCCTCCATCAGATCGATATCAAATTGTCTCACAGACCATCTGCAATCAAGCACAGCAGAATAGAGCACTCAGACACTCCAGTCAAAGGTTACAGACGGTCTGGCCAGCTTTGCCCTCAGCCAAAGTGTGACCGCCTTTTTAAAGAGTTCTTTGACAGTTTAACATCTCCCCCACCACACTTCCCCCTTCACCTCCTTCATCACTCTCCCTGCCCTCCCTCCCGCCTCCCTCCTCTCTGTTGTTTTCCTTTCTCAGTCGTCCTGATTAAACCTGGATATCCCAGGAGGAGGCTCTGATTTCCCAGCACTGACTGTTAACTGTAGTGAAGTCAGCGCTGCATGTCCTCACACAAGTCCAGTCAAACCTACTGGCTATTGAAGACTGAGTAATATATGAAGTTTATATCAATTAATATTAAAAAAATTTTCCTTATGATTTGCATTTCTAGTACCAGAATATCCTGGTTTGTTTTGTAGTTCTTATAAACCTTCATCATTCATATGAAGCATATAAATAAGCTTATTTTGGTAATGTCAGGATTGGGAATAGCCTATAAGGGACCAGTACATAAGAATTCTTAATGCGCAATCTTAGGTATTATATTAAGATCTGAAAGATGCCTACAACAACAAATAACTTGACTGTCAAATTACCCGTGATGGCAATATAATTATTTATTTATCCACCTAAACATTATCGTCTTGGCACAAGTATGGACACAAAACACTGAAAAAAGGGTGAAGAAAGGATTTCTGAATTGGTGCAGTTCATTGGAGTCATTTCACATGAGCAAATTACATCGCCCTGAGTGACTGCTCCTGTATGAATGGAGCCTTTTTTTATGATCACAAGAAAAAAAAAAAAAGAAAAAAAAAACGTCTCTCGGGGACGTGGAATTTCAGGAGGGTTTCCCCTCTTAAACATGCAGGGGTACACTTTAAAGGCAAAGGATAATGCTGCACTTCCTCTCCTGGATAATGCTGTTTGAACTAAATAAAAATGCTCCTATTCATTCAAAAAATGCACAAAGATGTGCATTTTTAAAGGAATCTCTTTAAGTTGGGTAAGAATGAGCATCTAGGTATAGCTGTGGGTGTAAGACAATCCAAAGTTTGAACGTATTAACTTTTGAGACTGAAACAGAATCCATCGAAAACTTACCGTTTTGCTCCTTTACACTTGGAAGGTGAAATTTGCTGACAGGACTTGATTCAGCTTCCGACCCATATTGTTGGAGAAGCGATGCAAGAATGAATATTAATGAAAGGATCATTTGGATGAGTGGTAGATGGCGATTACAAAGCGCTGTAGACGGGACGGTTTGTATCACCACACACATGCGTCGTTTACAGGACACCGGTGCTGTTTCGGACACATTTGGAGAGGATAAACGCAGAGTAAAATCCACTTAATCTGAAGCATCAGTCCTTCGGAAGAACGTGTAATTTTTAACTTGATAAATAAGAACAACTCCTCTGCAGAGGTTCCAAACCTGCCGCTGCTGCGCAAAGCAAATGCGCACCTGTTGGTTCAACGGAAAGTTTGAGCAAAGTTTACTTTTGTGTTGTTGTAATCCTGGTATTAGTTATAAACCACCCTTGTGCACGCATATCATCTATGAAACGAAAACATTAAAAATACACAGATGCATTTTGGGTAAACCGCGCGTCCACGGTGCGTTCTTCAGTCCGTCTGATAAATCCCTGCAGATCTTTACGCATTACAGCAAGAGCTCACACACTGAGACAGCGAGAGAGCGCAGCAACTTGATACAGCCTGTACCCAGAAACCATTCAACACCGAGACGATTTCTGTTGTGTGGCGCGGTCTAGAGTCATAACTTGGAGACTGAGATAAAATATCGCTGCGCGCCCGGGGTTGGCTTTTTGGAGACTGGCAACTGACGGCACAACAGGTGCTATACATAAAGTAGCTAGAAGTTCTCAGCGGAGGAAACTCCCCAGGATGTTAACTATTCAGTTGCTGCCTGGTGTTTCACCCCTTTTCGGTTCCATTTTTTGGTTTGTTGCAAACACTTTCACACATTTAAAGTATTTTCTTTTCGCAGGGTTAAGGGTTTAATGGCTCTCTGTCACTAAAAGGGTAACGTTTAAAGTTTTTAGGCTAAATATAAGACACAAAAAAAAAAATATCAAGGAGACATTTCAGGGTATTTGCAGACACATTTCACTTTCTACTGTGTTGTACCTACTGTCTTAGTGCTCCTCTGTTTTTCTGCTTATTTTACTGGGCTACAGCATCGTGGCCTGGTTACATTTTTAGCCCAGTAAATCATGGTCCATCCGATGTGTAATATATACAGTGTAGCTCACAGGATGTATTCACATCAGGAGCTAAAACCTTCCATACAACATTCCTAAGCAACATTGTTTAACCATTGAGTAATTGTTTAAAACCTTGATTCACTGAATGAAAGATAAATGTCCCCCAAAAGAAAACTTTTTAACATGCATTTTTGTGCTCTTCTGGAATGTTTCTGTGGAAGGAAACGTTTAAGGTTCTCAATTTGTCATATCAAAGCAGAGACACCGCTTGAAACAATACTCCCTCCTGTTCCCAATTTCCTTTCTCCCCGGCACAATGTTGTACCTCATCAACTGTGTTTTATGTGGTTCCTCCCATCCTATTGTTGGCAAAATGCAACAGTGGATCCCCCCGCTGTATGGTAAGTCTGCTGTAGCACAGACACAACAATCAAAGGAGAGCTGGAGACATATTGAACCCATTGAGCCAGACACATGATGCAATGCTGCAGCAATTTACCCCCAGTCTCACATAGCTTAGAAACTACCACCTCAAAGAGAATGCAGAGCAATGATCTCTGCAGCATCAAGGTAAGCAGGGAGGTTTCTGTGGTTTTAATCAAAGTTAATGGTTCAGGAAAGAAGGCGTGGGACACTGATGCAGTCATTTCATACTCGTGTTGCCCCTGTGGAGAGGGGCATTTAGAGGTCTTCATGTGCCTGTTGCAAGGGCCAAGGCCCTTTGTGTAAAGGAGGGTATCACATTCCAGCCCTGCAAGTGCCTGCAGCAGATGTCAGCACTTCACATTGTGGAATCCCTCTCTTTTTCACAAAAACACACACACACACTCATTCACCCCATGAGGTTTTGTCTGTAAAATCTGAGTATTTTGTCTTGTTGTCCACATTTGATTGCTGCTTCCATGGTGGTCTTGTGAAACGCAAAGGCTTTGATACAAAGAAATATAATAAACAGAGGAAATTAGAAGCAAGTTAGGCCTTTTGGGTCATGCCAAACATGCAGAGACAAGCCAGCTAGGAGGGCTCTGTGTCCACTGAGTAGAGTGGAAATGGAAATGTATACAATGGAGAATTCACACTCATCGTCTACTGCCTAAATCCCATTAGCCTTGCTTGCCTTTTTGGGACACATACTGTCAAGCAAACAAATGCCCTCCAACAATCAGTCATTATTGTTAAACACATCTGTCTCCTCCTTTTGTGGTGAAGAGAAACACGGGGGAGTGAAAATGTTAGATCGCTTCATTTTGACTGTGAAACCTGTTGTAGCAGCAGCATGAACTTTGGCTTCGTATCCCGCTAAACATTCTATGTGGTTTAATGGAAAATATGCCAACAGAGCAAAAAAGAGCCCCCACCACACACACACACACACACACACACACACATAGCGGTTACATTTATCATCATTGTAGGTCATGCTAATATTCATCCTCTAAAAGGTGCACTGACTTTCAGTAAGCAGTCACACTTTCATATTAGTGAAATGTTGATCTTTTATTGACCTTAAAGTCTCATGCTGATAAGTGGAAAGTTTCAGTAATTGCCCCTGGCTGCACATGGCTGTGAGACCGGAGCCCCCTGGTGGTGCCCCTTAGGGCTACATGCAGTGTTTTGCCCCTTGAATTTCTGGATGCCACTGCAGGTGCTGTGGAAAGTTTCTTTTTCTGTTCAAAACAACACTTATTTTGATTTCACAGAAGAAAACATATTTAATCCAGTATTTCAAGATGTTTCCGGTCTTCTAACATCCATTTGCTTGTCCTGTTCATGGTCACAAAGCTGCTCCTCGAGCCTTCATCTTCAAGCATGTTTCAATTCTATGTCTAAAAATGATTATAACTAACAAAGTACAGCTCTATGGTAGTTCTTGGTAGTTCTACTGCATGGCTTGTTCTTGTCTTTCAAAGTTTATGACACATTAATACCCCAATGTGCAGTGCAGGGGTTCACATAAAAAGTGATAGATTTAATCCGTTATGGTAATTTTGGCAGCACAGTGGCGCAGTGGTTAGCACTGCTGCCTCACAGTTAGAATAACATCTGAAAGGTCTGGGTTTGATTCCACCTTGGCCCAGGCCTCTCCCTCTCTCTGTGTGGAGTCTGCATGTTCTCCCCGTGCTTGCGTGGGTTTCCTCCCACTTTCCAAAGCCATGCACTTACTGGGGTTAGGTTAATTGGCTAATCTAAATTGCCCATAGGTGTGAATGCGAGTGTGAGTGTGAAAGGTTGTTTGTCTCTCTGTGTTGGCCCTGCGACAGGCTGGCGACCTGTTCAGGGTGTACCCTGCCTCTCGCCCTATGACAGCTGGGATAGGCTCCAGCCCCCCCTGCAACCCTGAACAGGATGAGCGGAAGTGAATAGATGGATGGTAATTTGATTTCATATTCTCACATAGATATTTACAAGTTGTGCTCACACTAACGTTATCAAATGTACAATGTGTCATAATCAGATCACCCTGCCATGAAGAGCTTCAAAGCTGGACTTTGATGTGGTGAAAAAAGAAGTGCAGAAGGATAATAAACACTTTTCAAAGCCTTCTGAAAGACCAGAAGTAGAAGCATTATTACTGTATTAATATGTAACTATAAGTTTAAGTCACTTGTGTTGGAGGCATGGCTTTGGGTACTGATTGGATGCATAGTCGGTAATACATCATAATGTGTTACTCACGCAGCATGTTTTGTATGTGAAATCTCAATCTTTACAGTAACTATGAATAAATACATTAACAGACACTTCCTTCTAATGAGCTTTAGCAGAAACAAATATGCTTTTTTGGAGCACTGATTGTCACAGCACAGCCTGTACAAACCACACAAAGTAGTATTGTACATAAAGTATATTCATATTATTCATGTGATTATGCACTATACAATTCAGATACTTTGAATGATTAATCTTTATTAACTAATGTTAATGGCTAACCTCACAAATCAAAACTGTCACAAGTTGCAGTGCATTTCAAGTCATTTCAAGTGTGTGACCTTGTTGCCATAGTCACTGTCTACTGTAGCACATTACTTCAGTTTGGCTTCATTAGACACTGATGCATGTTGTGCTGTATGCATAAATCACACAAAAACAAATACACTGATGTCCAATACAATTGTCTGCGGCTAAATTCCATTTAAATCAAATTATTAGTTTAATAATGCAGTCTGTGACTGCTCGATGCTCTGAAAATGAGAAAGAAGCAAGGCTGCAACTTGACAGTGCAAGCTTGGATAAAAACCACTGCTCTGATATCCAGGAGATTTTTAGTGTTTTAGAAATCTAATGTAAACATTTGGGAAAGTTGTGGAATATAGATACTCAAAACAAATAAAACAAGCTCTGTTGTTAACCTTGCTGAAATTAATCTAACATACCTTTAAGCTTTCACAAACGCGTGTAAAATTTTCATTCACTGTAATTGTTTAGTAATGTTGGACATTTCAGTTTGGAGAGAATTTCTTGTCCTTCAGGATTTCCCTCCTTAAGCAGGAAAGTGGTCCAAAAATATCTGAAAGGAACTCTCCTGCTTAACAGATTTCTGGCTCGATGCCTCCACCATAATTTTGGAGAGTGCTGCACTTACTAAACATCTGCTGACAAGGAAGACTCAGTTTCCATTATAGCAATCTGCTCATTTAATGATGAAGGATCTGATATTAGACTGCCAAAGTTCATCAATACATTATTGAACTGGAACCCTGTGCAGTGCAATGATGAATTGTAGTTTTAAATCTGTGTGTGTCTCCCCTCACCTATTGCTTTTATGAAGTATGAGCACAGTGTTTGAATAGATCACATGTGTGTTTACAGATCAGACAGAGAAACCATCATGCAGCGGGGAAAGACTTTGATCAATAAACCAGGACGTTGGAAGACGCTGATGTGCTAGTGTAATGAACATGTTCCACACTTTCAGACAGCTTGAAATGTATTTTCCTTGTACATAGCAAAATAGAAAATGTCTATGGAAGTAATTTTGACAGCACTCACCTTAACACACACCTCAAATGACAGCACTCTATAGAAACATCAAGCTGACGTGTGAATCTACTGTATTTTCAGTAAATACAGTTTTATCTCCATCCTTCATGATTTACATTAAGTTCTCATTCATCATGACTACTCTCATATCAGCTCCTGTGACATGTCCCTGTTCCTCTTCCAAATAATTTATCTCATTAATCTGAAGTTTTGGCAGCAAAGCTTCTCTGGGTTCAGTTAAAACACGAAAATGAAAACGGACCTGTTACTAAGCAGCACACAGAAAAAAAATATAATAAAATGTTTAGCGGTACACTTCTTTGTCTCCAGATCTGTCAAAAACTTGTTTTTCATTTGAATTACAATGTGACAACACATATAACTCTTCAGAGCTGCAGCGGTAGCAGAAATGTGGTTTTCATGCCAGGTTGTATTAAACCACAGTAGGTTGTTTCAGTCCAGCCTGACATATTTCTGGAATGGCATATGATTGTCCATCACACTCATGGCTCTTAGCCAGCCAGCCAGCCCGTGCACAGTCTCCTAAACAACACAAAAGAATCCTTGTGCTTGAATGTCTGCCTCTATATTGTAGCACCGGAGTCTTGCCCTGTGACATAAATCATTAATCTCTATGCATATGGTGCTGATTAATTTGTGTATGCAAATGGAATGCCTTGTCAATCAAGATTATACTACAGGGATCATCGCAGGAAGACCGCACAAGTTGTTTGACATAATGATGCATGAGATATGGATCAAATCTGTGGGGGAAAAAAGCTCCCTGGATTTTTCTCCTTTTTTTTGGACTTAAAAACAAAGGATCTGCCTTACTGTTCCCTTTTCTTAATGTCTTAATTTTTTTCTTTTTTCTTTGAAAAGGGGCACAAACATTTTTGGATGTTTTAGAAGGTTCCAAAAGAAGAAAAATATGACAACAATTAAATCCAGGCACATGTTGTGGTTCTTCCAAATCTGTACAGACATAAAAAAGTAAATTTGATGTCATCTCTGTCATCAACCAGATAACCAGTTCTAGACACGACCTACTTTTGAAGACAGATTTCAAAAGCCAACAGCAATTTTATATGATTTGGAAAGACACAGTTAAAACTGGGAACTATGGCTCAACTATTAATTGTTTGAATCCCTAAGATTTAATAATAAGCTGTCATAACACAGCCAGTGTATATTTATTTCTTCTTATTATTAAATGGTTTAAGGTAATTGGCGGGTCACCCACCTAGCCAAGCTTTACAGTGCTTGTAAATGTTTGGAGAGAAAGACTTGGAGACAAGTTGAGGACATTACACACACACACACACACACACACACACACACACACACACACACACACACACACACACACACACACACACACACACACACACACTATTTAGCTGAGTTTCTTAGCAAACACTTCTTGGAGCAGAAAGACATTTTTAGATTAATATTTATTTACAGCCCTGAATCCTTTCCAACATGGAGGAGCATCAGTCATAGGCCACATAAAAAGCCTTATATATGATTCATAAAATGACTTTATATACAATGGCTTTTAGACTGAGTATAAAAATTAATGGTAGGACCGTTTGAAGTGATAATCTTTGATGAGTTTGTAGCCATTTGGTCTTCTGCCAATAGGTTTGTCACAGTCAGTTATTATTATTTAAGATCTGCATTCATTTATATGTCCATCCTTCATTTCATTCATTTGGTCATGAACGTAATCACTGCACACCAAAATGAAAAAGACATTTCGTCCTGCTATAAATCCTCAACGTGTTTTAACAAACAGGCTGACAGCACAGACGTAGCGACTAAATCCAACTTACTGAATTTGGCTATAACAGCATTTGAGAGGCAAAAGTCCATTAAACAGTTGTTGTGGGGATTTCGGTAAATTTATAGTGCATCTCATTCCCATGAACAGACACATTTTGGCCAATATGGATTTGCAGATTTTCCAGTTTCCATTTTTCTAAGCTCTCTTCTCCATCTTCTTATGAAAATAGTGTGAAATTTTAAGAAATGGTTTCTGTGGTGGACCTAACTGTAAACACATGCAAAAGTGTGCAAAAGTGTCAAAAGTGGTTTATATTTGGGCATTGGCTGCTTCCTCACTCATTTTCAGTTCAGTCCTTGTACTTGACCATTTTCAGAGGAATGTTTTTTGTTTGTTTGTTTGTTATTAAGCGTTAAGCTTCTTAACACTGACCTATGACACATTCAAGTAAGAAAAGGCACCTAACTGAAGGAATAAAACAGTGCTGTGTAGTGTTGTAGTACTCGAGATCGGTCTTGGTCTCGAGACCGGTCTCGAGACCGCTTTTTGATGGTCTCGGTCTTGTCATGGACTCGACCGCATTTGGTCTCGGTCTTGTCATGGACTCGGACCTTGAGGACTCGGGATTTTATTTCAAGACCAGTCAAGACCACAGCTGTGGAAATATCACTAAATTGCCAGAATACTGTCCAATTTATTTGTTAACATCTTTGCTTTTATTGGATGCAAAACGTACTGATTCAAATCCAACAAAGATTGCGCTCCTCTGCCTCTCAAAGGAGCGCACCTCGCAGACTCTGCTGCTAGGTCGCTGCTATTATCGCTGCTTACGCCTGTATCATTTCACCGCAGTTTGCAATCTACCACAGAGCACGGACAGTTTCATTCACAATGTGTATGTTTGATCTCACTATGGTCACGCGTGTGCTGCATAAATCGAAATAACCGCATGAACACCAAGCGAAGTAAGAGGGAAAATGAAGATCAAAGGAAAATTTCAGGCTTCCGATTCAACAAAAAAATCCCAGCATGAAAGGTAAATACCAACCTTCATGTATTTTGATACACAAACTAAAAATTTAATGCAAGTTTTAGGGCTGCAACGATTCTTGGAATAACGCAATTCGATTATTAAAAATCCTCGACACAAATTTGTTGCTTTGATGTTTGGTTTCAGCTCTGCAGCTCAGGTGTCTCCGTGTAAGCGGAGCATTTCCAAAAAAAACAAAAACGAGCCTTTAACACGAGTGGATGGCTGAGATGTTTTTTCACGCCCCCACTTCTCTGTGCTGTGAGTGCGCATGTTTGAATGTGCGCGCGTGTTGTGCAGAGGATGTCAGCTGTTATTTTTTTCTTTACGTCAGCTGTAGCCACCAGAACTGATCTATAACCACAGTGTACTGGGGAAAGGGGGGCTGCCATTAGCACTAGCAATCGTTCGGTGCCCCCTCCACCACCATCAGTACAGAGGGGATCCGTCAAAATGTTTTTATCAACCACCTGATCAACAACATGAAGAACAGAGAACTTTGTAGCTGCTCCATCCACCCTGTTTGTTTCACACAGAGAAACATCTGCAGTACGGAAGTTAAAATAAGCTGATGAATTGTTAAAATGAAAAATTATTTCTTATCCAATTACTTGATTAACTGACGGAGTAATCAATTAAATACTTGATTACTAAAATAATTGATAGTTGCAGCCCTACTTGTATTCAGAAAGCCATAGTCAAACATTAGTTTTCAGCACCAGTAGAGCTATGAGAGGCCTTCAAGAATAAAATACTACAGTTCCCAGCAAGATGATGTCACTTCCTATTGTTGCATTAAAAACGTGATAGTTTATGCTCACAATATGGTGGCTGATATTCAAATGTAGGAAATGCTATTAGCAGCGGAGGAATCTGGATTATGTTTTTGTTGTGTATTTTTTTATGTGATTTCTGCAAACACAGTGGAAGGAAACGGCACTCTGGGACACATTAAATGCGTGATGTATAAATGTAACTTTTCTGGATTATATGCAAAAATGATCATTCTATCGATCTAATAAGGCCTGATTTAGAGTTCTGTATTGATCCTTTGTGTATAACTGAAAATCCTCTCTGAAGCAAACTTGACATGCACCTCGAGAAATGTAACTACACGTCCAAAAAAACTGATTACTGCTTTCTGGTTATGTCTTAGGCCCCATCACTCAATTAACAAGTGGGAGCGGCATTTGGTGGTTAGTATTAGCTTACTAATTAGCATTAGCATTAGTGCTGGGGTGAGAAATATTTCTTGCTAGAACCCGGAAGTTACCATGGCCACCACCAATGGTAACAGCAGAGAAGTAAGTAAGTTGTTTCTCCGCCATCAGTACATTGAGCTAGTGGTGGGCAGATTGATCCTGATATCGATAATATGGATGCCAACGTTGTATTGGTATTGATCAATATCAGTGTGATGAGATCGATACTTTGGCTTGAGTTTCTCTCCTGTATGCAGTGCTGCGGTTTCATTAATGATGCGAGCTGACTGTCTAAGTGTCGCTCCTGTCACAGCACAGAGCACTTTGCTCCTCCCATCCCCACAGTGTTTTGTTATACTGTCATGTGATGCATAACATATTTTATTTGGGAAAAAAAAGGATTTTGCTATGAAACATTTAAATCAAATTTAAATTTAAATTTGTAGAAAATTAGTGAATGGAGGAACATTTTTTATTAAATTTTTTTATTATACTTTCTGAAAAATCTACCTGGAAAAAAGTTTGCATTTGTTCTTGAGTGATGATTTTGTACACTTAATTTATGAAAAAAAAAATCCAGACATCAATTTATGGGGAAAATTGTTTTGTTCTATTGTTTCAGAACAATAACTTTTATTTTGATAAAGTATTTTCTACTTACATATAAACTTTGCCCAATTCTATCCTGGGTTTTAACTAATTAAT
This sequence comes from Archocentrus centrarchus, assembly GCF_007364275.1. Taxonomy (NCBI): domain Eukaryota; kingdom Metazoa; phylum Chordata; class Actinopteri; order Cichliformes; family Cichlidae; genus Archocentrus; species Archocentrus centrarchus. Next base: position 5,018,219 of record NC_044355.1, on the reverse strand, counting down.
GATCCAAAGGAAAAAAATCTCAAACCTGTTAAACTTCATGGAAATTCTTCATAATTATTAAAAAGTATTGGTATCAGTATCGGTGATAATGGCCCTGTGTTTACTTTACATAGGATCGATACCAAATTATGAAGTGTTGCACACAACTACATTGAGCAGCATACACCAGGAGTGATTGACAGTGCTAAGACCCTCCTCCTGGCTCTGACTGGTTGTTTTTGACTGGGAGCGGTTCAGGGAGGAGCTCCATTTTTTTCGCAGATTATCGGTCTCATACTGTCTGACATGGTGACAGTTTTAACAAATATGTAAAAACCAGATTTTTTTATAAAAGTTACATCCTGCAGCTTTAATCTGTATAAGATTAAAGGCTTTAGTTCTTACTGTTGATGAGTGTTTGCCATTTTTTCAGTTTTACACATTTAGCTATGTGGTTTTGAAAAAGCATCCATTTTTACAAAGGTTGTTGGTTTAAAAACAACACAACTTTATGCATAGTTTATGAAAGGCAGAGAAAAGTTAAGACTATTGTGATGAACTATGAATAATTGTTTTACATTCTGTGATAAATGATGGAAGTCACCCAGGAGTATTAAATAAAGATGGTTATATTTATTTGAGCTGTGAGTGTTTAATATCAGGATGATTTTATGGGAATGCGGATCTTTCAGATCAATTTGAGAAGTGATTTTGATCATGTTTCACATTTTATTGTGTCATGTAGTGTCAGGCACTGGTCTTGGTCTTGTCTCGGTCTCGCCCCCCCTCGGTCTTGGTCTCGACTGGTCTCGGACCCTAAAAGTCTTGGTCTTGTCTCGGTCTCGATACCCTCTGGTCTTGGTCTTGTCTCGGTCTCGGGTTAGGTGGTCTTGACTACAACACTAGTGCTGTGTCTACACATGACAGAGAACTTAGCAAAGAAAAACTGGAGTAAACTGGACAAGTGGAGGACAAAAGAAGCCTTAAAAACTATCTACAGCATGGGAACTGTATCTGAAAGTCATGTCCTTAAGAAGATAGATAGATAGATAGATAGATAGATAGATAGATAGATAGATAGATAGATAGATAGATAGATAGATAGATAGATAGATAGATAGATAGATAGATAGATAGATAGATAGATAGATAGATAGATAGATAGATAGATAGATAGATAGATAGATAGATAGAAGCAGGCAGGGCATACATGGAATGCCATAACCAAGTGTCTAGCATAGTATACAGGAACATCTGTGCCATGTATGACCAGGAAGTTCCGAGGTCAAAATGGGATACGCCCCCAAGGGTGGTCGAGAATAACAGAGCTTAGATCCTGTGGGACTTCCAGAGACAGACGGACAAACTTGCGATGGCTAACCAACCGGACATCATAGTGGTGGACAAACAAAGGTCCAGGAGCTCAGTGATGCCAGATCTGGGAGAAGATGCACCACTCGTCATCTCATTAGGAGCATGCTCCGATGTTGTCAGCCATGCATACAAGCTCATGGAGGCCATTAAAAACTACCGCACACCAATTTGAGCTGCTGCAATTAAATTTCAGCAAAATTGGCTAGCCTGTGGCATCACTGTTTTTACTTTGATTTTTGGGGTGTCTTTGAATTCAGTAGGTTGATAGTTTTCACTTCCATCAAATGATGTGGATTCACAGACACCAGGATGGCTTAGAATTTGAGCAGGCGCCCATATATGCTGTGTGGCAGTGGGGGTGGTGCAGGTTAGAGTCCCCAGGGACGTGGATTCATTTCACTCCTAATACATTACCCAGCCCATATCAGTACAGATATTCAATATGCTGCTGCCCCCCCCCCCCTTCCACTGAGATCTGATGTGTTTTTAAAGTGTTCCTTTCAAAACTCAGGTGGGGGAATAAGACACAGGTGAATAGTTAACAACAGGTGAAGACAATGAGGGTGGGGCAGATGATCACACAGGATGGAAATGAAAACAGGAAATAAAACTAGAACAAGACACGTGAGACTAACCTTTAAAGTAAAAAAGGGAAAATGACCAAGAGACAAACACCTAACGCAGCAATATTAAGATTGACACTGAATTACACAACAGCGGTAGAACACAGGAGGAAAAAGGCAAACACACAAAGACAAAAGACAGATGGCTAATCCATGGAAACGGTGAGTAAAACAGGAAATGAGAACATTACAAATAAGAATGATGAGTAAGATCAAAACTAGACTCACAAATTATAATAATGCTGAACAAAATCCTGAAAGCGTGACAAAAAGCTCCAGGAAAAACAAAACTCAGCTTTGGAAATGTATGTGACAGTGCTTTTCACCAACGTTGCTAGTTAGAAAGTTTTTTTTCTTAGAACTGGCCAGCCAGTTTGGGCCACTTAATGGTTTTGGAAAGTGTGAACCTACAGAGGAGAAGGACATCGTTCTTTATTTCTGTTTAGCACCAGGAAGCACTGGATTGCAAGTCTGTGAGAATGGATCATGTCATGAGAGTTTCTGTCAAAACTGTTAATTTCATTTGAGCCAGAGGTCTAAACCACGCTCGGCTCTGCAATATTAATATTACCCTTGGCCTTCTGTGCCACACCAAAATAAGATAGTCAAGCCAAGAAGCTGTGGAGGTGCATTTTTCTGTAGTGATATTTTTTGTAATGACAGTAAACTGCCTTAATGTGGAAAACCTGAGACATATTGCTTAAATTTAACTTAAAATATCTAAGGCTGTATAATATCTATTTCATAAATAAGCTGAATGTTTACCAAATATGAAAATACGCTTAAATACACAAATTATGAGATCAAATTGCCCTGTTTGTGTGCTACAGACTAAAATGAGTTTGAGACTCCTGTATTATGTCAATAAAACATTACTTTGATCAATAATATTGAAACACTGCATTAAAAGAGGGTTATGATTCCACTAATAATAATTTTTATCTGGATGATAGAAACATGGATTAAGCCTATATCATTATCTTTTTGCACTCAGGCATTTAAGGAGTCACATTTTTTTCTCTCACATCTAGGTCTTGGTCTTACTACGGAACAAGATTACTACATAAATCAATATCAATAGAAGCTTTAGTATGAATCGTATTGGATCAATAATTTCTGATACAGCCCTTTTTATTCTCATCCGTCTGCTGCTAAATACTACACAGACCCAGCCATAAATAGTGATGCGTTTGGGTCCATCATGTGAAAGAGAGCTTTTATTTCCTGCCGTCACGTCACGTCTCCGTTTAGCAGCGGCTGTGGATGTGGAGGCGGGGAGCGGCTGTCCGTGGTGCTGATGGGAGTGATGCTCTCCAGTTCTGTGCAGCCGCTACTGCGCATGTTGCATGACAGGTACACGCAAGCCTCCATCTTGGGCATCCCAAGCTGAGGCGAAAGGGCAGCAGCTATATACACACTGATTCAAAAACAACAACAAGCGGGCTCGGAAACCAAAACAAAGAAAGAAAAAAAAAATTGGCAATTTGCCGAGATGTAACTTTTCCCCTCAAGCCAACTGAACACAATCGCATCAGTGAAGAAGAGAAGGTAACAAAATGGGAAAGAAAGACACCGACTGGTCGTGGAGGCTCTGTTAACGACTGTTTGCACAGTCAGCTTGACTGGATCGAGATTTCTGAGGAATTGACAGGTGACAAAGCCAAACGGTGAGTGGGACTCCGTGCTATGCTTCGTGACAGATGGCTGCTGTGTTATTTCTGTTCATAACATGCGCTCGCGTAAAGTGGAATCGCATGCTCGTGTTCATACGTGATGGCATCTTCGTCGTGCATCCCCCCCGTCATGGTGGTCGTTGCTTGCTGTGTTGTGCTCACCTCAGTATCCTCTGCTATTCTGATGCTCAGGCTTCGGGCGAGTGTCAGCCTCTCTTACTTACTTTTCTCTTGTTAGTAAGAGACCCAATGCGACGTGCAGCCACAGGTTGTGAGAGTCCCGGTAGTCTGCGGATTTATTTTGTGCTGGTAACATGTCAGTATTTTTGCTGAATACACCTGAGGCCTTTCCTCGTGAATTATTGCATAAATATGTAATAACATAGCAAATAATCCAGCTTTAAGTATATATATATATATATATATATATATATATATATATATATATATATATATATATATATATATATATATATATATATATATATATATATATATATATATATGTGTCCACCAAATAGAATAAAATAAATATTATTTTATTTACCTTAATATATACCCTCCTCCTGGTTGAAATTATTACAGATATTATGTTTAATTTCCAGAATCTTAAAAAGGATCTGCTCATGAATTGTTTATTAGCCCGTGACCCATAGGGCAAACCATGTAGCCTGCTTGAGTCACTGTCAGCCACTGCATGACAAAGCCTCTGCAGTTTTAACTTTGCCCCTAGTAAAACACAGCTAGGGCAATGTTCTTCAGTGGTGGCACACAGTTGAGTCAGACAGTGCCAAGGTCGAGTTACAGTTTCAGCTGAACTCACATTTATGTTTTAATGTCAGTCAGGTGGCATGGTGATTGTGTTTTTTTTATATATATATTGAAAATGTACACAGTAAGATACTGATTGAATTCAGTGGTCCCCACTTTGGGAATAGGACAAAGAACAGGTGTCAAAATAGATACATTTTAGGGGTTGTGTGATGATGCATATTCAGCACTATCAAGAATTTCATATGTGTCTTATTCTGTAATGAAGTAATCAAACTCTTTTATTCCCTACAGTAGAATATACAGTATACTGGTTTTATACCTTATGCCTCTCTATTTATCAGGCAGACTGTAGTAAAGATGCTGAGATTTTACCCACAGGAACGTTAAGGGGGGCATGATATAGAGAATTTGTAGATTGGCTAAGAAATCGTTTCTCAGAAATGTGGTTGGGTTGCCAAGTCAAACATTTGATACCGCTCCAGCTGTTCCCATCTGAGATGTGTGGATTAGCTCTGACATTATGTTGGCCAGTCAAAGCCTCTGGTTTTCAGGAATTTTCCAAATCAATAAACAAATGTTGTCTTAGTTTAGACAAGGTGTTTGCATGGAGGCAAAAGGCGCTGTACTAGACATGGAGAGGATTTCTGTTGAAGAAGATGATGATCAATGTGCAGGTGAGGAGCAGACAGGGAGTTGCTGGGTCAAGGAAGTGAGACAGGGAGAGAGTGTCTCTGTCTAGACAATGAACTGCCTCGGTTAATACACAAGATGTGCTAAGATGTGTGTCTGAGTGAATGCGTGTTTGTGAGGTGGTATTGCTTCTTTGCTGTAGGTCTGAGTGTCCCTGTGCAATGAAAGGGAAGCACTTTCAGATGGACAATGAATCACACAGGTACTGTGGTTGCGAGGTGATTAATGGTCTCTATCAAGAAATGCTAAAATCCACTGTCTGTACTTCTAAGTGTACATTTGTATAGTTTTGTTCCTGTAAATACACAGGACCATATTATCTGTTACTTACCTTTACTTAAGTATTATACTGTGAGAAATGAATGACAAACAGGACTACACCAATCATAAATCAAGCCAAGTGACAGAACTCTAAACATGATTTGCAAATCCAAAGATGCATGCCGAAAGCCTTCTATGCAGGTCTCTCGAGTAAAGTGAAGGATATTGTAAGTAATATTTATTTCAGCTATCCTTTAAAGGTCACATTCAGCTGACAAGTCCTCAATGACCATTGTTATTCAGGTGCGATGCTCCAGTGATTGGATTTATGGTTGAACTTGCCCTACTTTATTAAACCTTGTCAGACTGATTCATCTATATTTCAGACATTTATTGTATATGACATGCATCTAAAGTAAATATGAATGGATGTCAAAAAAGTAAAGGGCAAAGTTGCAGTGTTCAGGAAATAACAAGCTCTGAAGCTATATCTTCTAATCAAGGAGCACGCCAAAGAACAACTGTGACATGCAGGCCGAGATTTGTGGGATGTGAAACAAACATGATTGGGTTAATAAATGACAATCCTTTTCATTTTTTTCCTGTTCTTGTCTCTTTTTTTCCTGCACAGGTTCAGATCACGCCAGAATGGGCACGAAGAACTTTGTCGTTTTTCTCCTGGTCCTCTTTCTTTGTCTAGAGGTAGGATTTACCAAAGAAAAAGGAACAAAGAAAGGAAAGAAGAAAGGGAAACATGTTTACTGTCCATCGTAAGTACAGTGTGGAATAAATAACATCATGCTGTCATATTGGCCTCTGGGGTGGTGATTACATATATAAGCTTGATTGGTCCACATACAGTAAAGCCCATGCATTTTGCTTGTGTACAAATCAAAAAAAAAAAGGAGAGTACGTTTTTTGTTTTAAATCTGTTTTTGGTTCTATTGGATTGGTTTTAGTCAGTGGATTGGTAAGTGGTTCAGCCAACACAAATTTATTTATTTGTACATCTCAGAATTGCTTAATTTCACTGGATTCTCAAGCCACTGGTCTCAGAACTCAAAAAAATGCACAACACTGTCATCATTACCACCATGTGCCATGACTGACTGACGTTGACCGAGGCTGGATGCTGTCCAAGCTGTGGCTGCAACCTTGTATGTCCTTGGATGTCTATGAGAGGACCATCTGATTTGACTGTTCTTGGTGGAAATTCAACTGGACAGAGGTACTGAGATGAGGCACTCCGACCTCTACTTGTTCCATTCTTATGGCAGCACCCCCCCCCGGTTGCTGTTTCATCAAGATAATGCCTGGAGCACGAGCATATGCAAACACTTCCTTGGACAGCATTTATATGTCTCCTACTAAACATACCTGGAAAGTGCTGGGTAAACATGTTCATCTGAGGCGGCCACAGCCAGTGACCAGACACTTACACAGATGGCTGACTGGTTGCATCACATCCAGAGGATTATTAAACATCTTGCATATACATACATGTTATAGTGTTGGGCTATTAAATTTATTTACACCACAAACTTGCATATATTTTTGACTAGTATATTTCTGACCATTTGGTAAACAAAATGGTTATTATACTTAAGTAGAGCAATGGTGCGGTAGTTTGCACTGTCACCACATAGCTAGAAGGTTCTCAGTTTGAACCTACTGGCCAGCTGGTGCCTTTCTTTGTGGAGTTTTAATGTTCTCCTTTGCCTGCGTGGGTTTTCACTCCCCAGCTCACTGACCCTGATTAGGCCGAGCAGTTAAGAGAATGGATGGATGGACATTACAGTGATTTTTTCCCCCCTTTTGGTGGCTAAAGGATCTTTAGGGGTCAAGGATTCCTCTTTGTGGGAAAAAAAACATGTCAGTTCAGCGCTGAGCTGAAGCATGAGTTTGTCAATTTTACACTTTATGGATCTTACTTTCCAGTCTTTTCGCCATACACGTGAAGCAGATCTCAAGTCATTATTGCCTCTTTAATACACTCCAATAGGTCATTCTCAGGTCATGGGTTAAACTATAGAAGTAAATACTGTGCATGCCTCACAAAAGGAATTTAACTTAGTTATATCCTGCAGGCTGTTCGAGGGTGCATGAGTTGTGTGTAATGTAGAGCTGCACTATCTTCTTCCTTAAATGGTAACAAATGGCTCTACAATGAAAAGTCTTGAAATGCGGGATAAACTGTTTGATGTAGTCCAAGAATTGGCAAGTGTAAGCTGTACGACATGCTTTGTGTTTAATGCTGCAGATGCCTTTGTGGATCAACTAAACCACTCGGTTCCAGCTTAGCTCTTGTGCTTGAGGTTGTCAGAAAGGTCTCTTAAAAAGGTGGAGGGGGGGTTAGTGGATGGGAATTGTGTTTCACTTTGATCAGGGGAACATATACACACTGCTGTGGAGCACTTTAACTTATCCTCAGTGCATGATAAGGTTTACATAATGATATGTAAAGAGCTTTGGGAAGGGGGAATTCTTTGGCAGGAGAATTCATTGCCACCCAGGAGGAGGCTTTCTGTGTCTCCTTTCTCTGTTGCCAGATCTCCTCCTCATCCTCATCATTAGTCAAGCTCAGAAAACAAATTATGTTTGACTGATTGACTTCACATCGTTAATGTCTTCGCCACTCTCTGCTATGGTGGTGATATTCTTCTGAAAGCTGTTGTGTTTTTACAGTTTTGTAGGAAGATTTAAAGTTGGCTTGAACAAAAATAAATACATAGCACAAAAATAAAACTTTCTTTAGAAGCACAAATGCTTTATTTATGCTTAAACATTTATAAGTGAAAAATAAATGTCAGTACATCCTAAGCTGTTCTGTGTTTCTTCTTCAGGAACATATTTTTGTATGAAAATGCATTAAGATGGTAAATATCTCAAAATTCAGCATGTTGAGAAATGTCTTCCATTATCCCAAGGGATCTTGTCAACTTCCTCAGTTATAATCTGGAAACATCCCATAATAGCAGCACATTTCATTTCTAAACAATGTGTCACTCTAACATTTCCTCGGTGGTCCAAATCTTAAAAGCCAATTTAATCCCAGACTGGTAGCTCTCCCAGGTTATAGTTTAATCAAAGAGTATACAGAGTAGAAGTGAGTGCACTGTGCACTCTGTCTGTTCATCTGCCAGGAATTTGACCCGCTAATGTAATCGTGCCTTAAGTTCTCTCCCTGTCTTTTTTATTTGCAGACAGCTGTCATCTGAGGATCTGGCCCGAGTCCCTGCAAATTCAACCAGCAACATCTTGAACAGGTTACTGATCAGCTACGATCCCAGAATAAGGCCCAACTTCAAAGGCGAGCTTTTTGCTCTTTATCTGTTTCTGTCTCGTTTTAATTTACATTCTAGGTGCAGCGCTGTCACGCTAATTAAAGAAACACGTGCGTGTGTGCCTCCAGATTTCGTCTAAGAGTTTAATCCTGGAAGTAGGAATGCAGAGACATTAACCAAAGTGCATTCCCTTGCAAATGTAACTTATGGTAAAAGACAGTTAGAGAAGGCTGGTGTTCTTGAGTTGACTTCTTAAAGATACTGCAGCATGGGCAGATTTTAATAGACACTCGTACATAGAACAAATCAATCAGATTCATGCAAATCAGTGAAACGAGCTTACAGGGAAAAAAAAAAAAGAAAAACAGCTGGAACACAACACGGAGCTAAAAATTCGATTCACTAATCTCTTAATTTGTTCTCGCGGTCATACTTTGCTGTGTTGTTAATAAGAGTGATGTGTTTTTCACTCTTAGAAATTAAAGCATACCTTATCTTTCACGCTCATGCAGTCATTTTTCTCTGCTCACAAAGCATCCATCTTCAGTGTTTATAGTGGACTGTACATATCACACTGCTGGGAGTACTATGCTTCAGTCTCACAGAAACAGCCATGAAAATAACAAAGAGGTGGCTGGTGGCCTCTCTGGCTGACTGATAGTCTCCTCAGTCTTGAGGTGGATCTGTAGTTTCCTTCCTCTGGCACTTGGCACCAGGAGCTGCATCCGAGTCTCAACGTTTGATGTGTAGCGAGCCGACTTAGCGCTCTCCCTCACTCTCTGCGACTGACCCAGCAGCCAAACATCTGCTCTTGATTTCAGGGTGGGCTGAAAGCTCCTAGTCCATTAACATCCACATCATAATCTCCCAAATTAACAACTAAACTACACCTTATACATTACTTTGCCCAAAGCTGTGAAATTGCAAGCTGCTTTTATGGATCCTACAGAGAACTTTAATGCAACACCAAAATTGCTTTTGAATATTAATTTGTTTGACTTGTTGCATTAATGCAAAGAAGATGTGAACTCTATAATGCCTCCATATTATGCATTAATTTTGTGACTTGCATGGTAGAATTTATCCAGTGAAACTCATGAGTCTCAAGTAAACAACTCAAAGGAAATAATTTATTCAAAGCAATGTGAGCGGTCGACATTCTTCAAGAATTTTATTAGTTTATGCAAAAGGCTGAGTGGGGAGAGGTGCCAGTGTACAGTAAATGAGTGTTAGCTCGGTAAGGAGATGATTTCAAGAAGAGATTTTTAATACATAGCAATATTGGGCCTTTCACAGATCCCAAGCAGCAATATAATCAGTTAGGTACTATATGCGTTGGTTTAGAAATGCATGCACAGGGATTTACAGAACAAATTTATGGTAAACTGTAAGCACAGTGGTAAAACGGTATCATAGCAAAGCAGTTATTGAACACAGCGGATAAAATTCCCAAAATTACAATGGTTTTTTTCCTCTTTCTAAATCCAGGAATTCCTGTGGAGGATAGAGTGAACATTTTCATCAACAGCTTTGGCTCAATCCAAGAAACGACCATGGTAAGGATGTGCTACAGCATTTCGAAAGTATTGGTGATCGATACTTCTGCCAATCACAAGCACTGAATCAGGGCTGAAAACTGCTTTGGCCAACAAATTTTCTGGAGAATTCATGAGCATGTTTTCTCGACGGTATCAGAACATTTAGCAGTGAATCATTATGAAGACTGGGGTTTGCATGCCTCATTTATCTGATGGCTTAATTGCTGATAAAGAGATGCAGTCTGAATACTAATTACCAGATTAAACTCAAGGACAACGCCGGGTCGACTCTTGATCACGTAGAAAGCAATAAATGAAAAGTTCCTGTTTCTAATAACTCTGGCTCACCTGTTGCTTTTGTTTAAGAAGTGTAATTATACACACACACACACACACACACACACACACACACACACACACACACAAAATATGAATGTCAGAAATGACCAAAATCTTTATTTTCATTAGTCAAGCTCTGAAAACTTTATTCCCTCATGTAGCATATAATGTGTTTTACTACAAAAAAAGACCCTTATTCCCACTCTAAGAAATCATGGTTGTTTTGGGTGGTTCATTAAGGTTAATCTGATAAAACATCAAAATTTGACATTTTTCTATGGGAGTACAATCAAAATAAAAATTTAAACTTCAAAGTTTATATGAGGTTCCTGAGATATATAGTGTGTAAATGACTTTCTTTCACAAGTTTAGCAGACAAAACTGTGTACAATGTTTGTGTGTGTGGCAGCCAACGTGCAATTCATGCTGGCTGCCTCACACACACATGGCGTGAATGATCCTATTTTAGTTATAGAACATAAAGTTAGATCCATAATTTTTTGGACAGAGAAATGTGTTTTGTTTTGTTTTTTTCTCTTTAAATTTGCCTCTGTACACCACCACAGTGGATCTTAAATCAAATATGTGATTTAAATGTAACACACGGTTAGGTTGCATGGCTGGCAGGGGTGGGTCCAAATGCAGGATGCATGAGACAAACTAAAGTTTTAAAGCAGCTTTAGTGCTGAAACAAAAACACTTGGAAACTGATGCACACTCAGCAGGCACAGTACACAGAGGACACAACAATGAACAGAAGAAACCTGAGGGCTTAAATACACACAAGGTAATTGGGAGCGTGGCGACAGCAGGGAACAACAGGTGAACCAAATGAAACTAATAACACAAAGGAAGCAAAACCAAACACAAAGCACAGGGAACACAGGACTGTCAAAATAAAACAGGAAGTGACACGCAGACTTGACAGAACACGAGGAAAAGAATACACAAGAGACAAGGGACAAAGACAAAGAGACAACCAGACACCTGAACACAGAGCTGCGGGAAGGACAACACAGGGAGCAGGGATTTAATATAAATACCAGAAACTAATAAGACCTTCAACCTAAAATAAACTAAGAATGGAAACCATATGAACACTAAAACACAGGACTCTCAAATTAAAACAGAACTTAAAGAAACATAACACAAAATGCTGGGCATGAGGCCCAGGACCATGACAAGTGCAGACTTTATTCCAAAGAGGTTTACAAAATGTTTGCGTTAACTCTTAAGAAATACATTCTTTTTATAGATAATCCCCATTTTCAGAGGCTCAAAATGAATTGGACAAACAAACGTAATTGTAAATAGAAGGATTTTTTAAATAATTGGATAAAAATCCTTTACAGTCAATGACCGCCTGAAGTCTAGAATCCATGGACATCACCGCATGCTGTGTTTCCATCCTTGAGCTGCTCTGCAGCCACCTTCAGCTGCTGCTTGTTTACATGTCTTTCTGCATTCAGTTTTGTATTTAATAACTCAAAAGCATGTTCCAATAGGCTGAAATGAGGGGACTGACTTGACCATTCAAGAATAAATAATTTGAGTCATTATCCATCTGCACTGTGAGAGGCTGTCTGATCAGCTTTGCAGCATTGGCCTTAATCTGAGCACACTTAAGGATTCAGCCAGCTACTTCTATCAGCAGTCACATCATCAATAAACGCTAAAGGCCTGGTTCAACTGGCAGCCATACGTGCTCGTGCTATAACACTGCCTCCACCATGTTTGACAGATAATGTGTTATGCTTTGGCTCATAAGCTGTTTCTCTACTTCTCTTCCATCATTTTGGTGCAACTTAATCTTGGTTTCATCTGTCCAAAGATTGTTTTCTGAGCCGCACAAGCTCTTTCAGACTAATCTGGCCTTCTTCTTTGTGAGTCTAACCTGTGGTTTGTACTAGTGGTGGGCGGATCGATCCAAAATATCGATATTATCGATACAACGCTGGTATTGATATCGAACAATACTAACATGATATGATCGATACTTTAGTTTGTTCATCTGTAAATTCAGTGCATTGCTCCTGTTTATCAGAGAGCAGATATATCTGTGCAAACACAGGTCCTCTCATGGAGGCACTCTTTGCTCCGCCCCCTCCTTCCTGCACTGCTGTGATTAGTTGTCTGTGGTCACGTGACTCAGCAATCATGTCGGCTGGAGTGAGTGAGAAAGGGGAGTGTCACGCAGATGTACTTTATAGCTGGAAATGAAAACATCGTAAACAATGATGCGTTTTTCTCTACTGTGGAAACACCATGGACTTATTTAAAAAGGTGAAAGAGCTCTGTGCACTAAATCACCAGATTAACGGTTTGCTCTGGCATTAATCATGTGTCCTTTTTAACAACAGTGTTGCCTTTTACTGGCATATTTTTTAATGTTTTTATGTGATAATGAATCAGGAGTAGGTGGCATTCATAGGGATCATTTTCTGTGGAAGAGTCATGTGATGCGTGAAAGGCCTCTTTTAGATTGATTAGATGCTGCCAACACCACCCTTTCATGTTAACCTGTAGGCCAAACCTGCTATTAACTAACTTAACCGGTTAACTTAAGTTGATAACCACTGTTTATCCTGATCGCCAGTGTTAGGCTAAGTTAATCCAGATAACCGAAAGATACCCTGCATATGTTGAACTCGCTTCCTAGTGCAGGTCCCTGGTTTCCAAAGAAAATCCAGTTTCAGAATACATGAAAAGCTGAAAGGTGTGTTTTATTGTGTTAACTAATTATTGTGGAAAGTAAAGATTGAAGTAATTGAGTAATTTAGTGGCCATTAAAATGTGTTCAGATTTGGCAAAGTGATGATGATTCATGTCATAAATCATGACACACTGCTCTCCCCTACATAAGCAGCCTTTATAAGTTAAAAGTATTGGTATCGGTATTGGTATCGGCAATACTGGCCCTGTATTTACTTGTATCGGCTCGATACCAAAATTTGCAGTATCGCACACCACTAGTTTGTACCTTGTTGTCTCTTGACTGTAGACTCAGACAATGACATGGCTACCTTCTCGAGGCCTTTTTAGGACTCATAGTTAAAATTAACTATAAAATACAAATTAAATACTTTGAATCAGCTTCAGACACTATGCTGCTCCATTTTTCATAAAATATTGAGGGAGCAGGTTTCACATGGCCATCAAACTGCTTGTCAGTTAAGTGTGAGCCACTTAAAATGGGGGACTGTGTATAAAAAAGCAGTTCATGCAAAACTTTTGTAAACCCTTAACTGTATTGCAATCCTTAGTCTTCACAAGAAACAACCAAATGTCCAAGAATGATCAATGTTCAGCAGGGTTACGTATTCCATTATGCTCATTTTTATGAGTCATGGCACTCTGAACAAAGTCTTGGATAATATATCCTGGGGTTGGCACTGCATGAAAATCTACCACATGGGGAAAAATTGGCAGCAGATAAGTAGTGTGTATTTGCTTATAAAATATTCCAGGGGAGGGTTTCACTCTATTATAGACCATTTAGGATGATAAGTGGAAAATTCTTGCAACTCAAAGTATACAGAGACAGTAGAAGAAAAGGAACAGATGAGGAGTAAACAAACCAGACGAAAAGAAAAGAAGAGTAATGAAGAGAAATACTGACACAAGATCAGAAAGAAGATGGGCAAAAACCGAAGACTTACAGTAGAAACAAGAAAAACAGACTGCAAGGGAAAAAAAAAATCAACCAGTGGCACAAAGTGTGAAAGGTAGACATGATGTTAGGGAGAGAGAATGACTAACTTAAAGTGATATTGATGCATGAAAAAAAATTAAATCAGATCATTAAAAGGGATGAGGGGTTTGAGGAGTGAAAAAGAATAAGACAGAGGAAGGGAGAATAAAATATAAATATAAAGTGTGATGAAAGCAGAAGAATATTGATTAGAGGGAATAATCTAAATAACCATAACAGTAAAGAAAAAAAAAGAGAGGATTGAGAAAGAGAGAACAAGAGCCAATAAATAGAAAGTGGAAGAAAAAAAAGCACAAATGGTAGCTTCTGTCTTCCTTTTTCTCCCTGGACACCCCCAAAAAATGCAGTGACTGAACGAAAGTGTGGAAGGTTTGAAACAAATCCAGCAGGAGGAAGAAGAGACAGCTGGTCACCTCTCCCCTCAATTTTTCACTCTGTGGGGTATCTGATCCCAGGAAAACTTCTTTCATTATTCACACCTCCCTCCACCAAACACCACCAAACAGCCACTCTATTTAACACACCTATTTTCACATTATGATTATAGTCCTTAGAAAAGAATGACTAATTTGATCTGGAGATGGAATAAATTGTAGTGATTTTTTTTTTTACTGCTTCTCAGCTTTAGTTTTCCTCATCAAGTGGTTGTGTTAAATCTCTCTGGAATCGAATGCTGTTCTGGCAGCTTGATTGTGAGCCAGTAGGAAGATATATTTCCTTGTCTGGTTTTTAGAAAAGCAAATGGTGTGGGAATTGGCCTGTGTCTCCCTTAGACAGAGAAGAGCCAGCAGAAGCTATTTGTGTTGTAGCTTGAGGACTAGTTGGACACTGGTGTCTTAAATTTGGTTTTATAGAAATGACAGCTTACTTTCTAAAATAAGATATGAAAAGCTTGATTGCAAGGTTCCCCTTTCAGAGGAAAATAATGCATCGTCTGGGCTGCTGCTGAACTGTTTATGTCAAATTCTGACCCTGCCATCCGAATGTCACAGCAGACATTGAGACTCATCAGACTAGGCAACAATCTTCTATTGTCCAGGATTGGTGTGCAAATTGCAGCCTCAGATTCCTGTTCTTAGCTGACAGGTGTGGCACCTGATGTGATCGTCTGCTGTTGTAACACATCTTCTTCGAGGTTTGACATGATGTGCATCCATTTATTCTCTGTACTGATGTATGCAGAATAACATGCATCAAGAGGTTATTTCAGTTACTGTTGCCTTCCTGTCAGCTGGAAGCAGTCTTTCCATTCTCCTGTGATCTCTGGCATCAACACTGCATTTTCACGCAGAGATCGTCAGCTCACTGGATTATTGTTTTCTCTCTGTTTCGGACCATTCTCTGTAAACCATAGAGATGGCTGTGTGGGAAATTCCCTGTAGATCAGCAGTTTCTTAAATACTCAGACAAACCCGTTTGGCACCACAACAATCTTGCCACCTTCAGATTCACTGAAATCACCTTTCTTCCACATTTTGATGGTCGGTTTGAACTTCAGCAGGTCGTTTTAACCATGTCTATATGCCTAAATGCACTGATTTACTTCCATGTCAGTGGCTTATTAAATATTTGCATTAATGAGATGTTGAACAGGTGTACCTAATGAATTGGCTGGCAAGTGTATACATGCTGATGAAGAGCAGGCCTCGTTAATTTAAATTATTTTTTTGGATACATAAAGGCCACGTCCCCTCAAAAAAAATCCACCAATTAGCTGGTTTTGGCTTAGCATCACTTTCCAACTGTGGACTGACTCAGATAATAATAATATCTATGTTCACCAGCAACATAGGTGCCAAGCTACGCAGCTGCAGGAAGCTTTTGTTGCACTGTGAGAGAAGTGAGTGATTTCATGATGTACTGTGTCATCATCATATCAGAATTTCTGATATGATTATTTATGTTGGCACAAACCTGGTGCATTCCTGTCGTCTATAAACACATATATTCTGTTTCCATCAATTTAATTGTTGTACTTTGATATTTTTTTCTTTAAATTATAACAGTAGATTCACATGTGGCAAAACGGAGTTGTTAAAAATGTTATCATGGTCTCTCATTGACTTTACTTTAGAGTTAAACAAGCTGCCATGACAAATAACAATAATCCAAATAGTAATATAGTTTAAGGCAATAAAAAAGGAAGAACAAAAGGGGAGAGTATCAGTTTAAGGCTTATTTCTTAAGAGTGAGCACACACAGCGCTGACATATCGACAGGTTTATTTGACATACCATCTATCTTCAGCTTCAGCTTAATAGTTCACCTGCTCCCAGAGCAGCTTGAGGCCCACCATCAATGTGTGCACAAAGACGTGTCCCAGAGTTGACTGTGATACTTTCCCACTAGCAGGAATGTGGGCATTTTACTAATATGTGCACTAATGAGGTACTTGCTGTTGCTGTGTTGATAACATTTGATCCTTGGGTTGTGCGGTTTCTCGCATGTTTGCATTCAAAGACATCATGCTGCAGATGTCAACTGTCACTCTGCACTTTAAGTAATCTATATGTTATTATCCATTATTCCAACAGATTTATGAGGGTTAAAATTGTTCTGTTACACTTTTTAAGGCATCTCCTTCATTGCCACAGACAATGCATTTCTGTACCCCCCCCTCTTAAAGCTTCAGAAAATGTTAATGGAAAAATTAGCATATACTTTATTTTATTCCATTTAGAGAATTTGCCTTTGGGGCATCAATTATTCTGAAAGCACCCAAATTGTGTCCAGTGGAGTTTACGTGGAACTAACATTAACTATGTTTGTACTTGTCTGGTGTTAAACCTAACAGGATTACAGAGTCAACATTTTCTTGCGGCAACGCTGGAATGACCCCAGGCTGAAGCTGCCAGAGGACTTCAAGTCCGATTCGCTCACTGTTGATCCCAAGATGTTCAAATGTCTCTGGAAACCTGACCTCTTCTTCGCTAATGAAAAGAGCGCTAACTTTCATGATGTTACCCAGGAAAACATTCTGCTCTTCATCTTCCGTAATGGAGATGTCCTTATCAGTATGAGGTAATTTATTTAGTTTTTCTTTAAAAAGTGTTTTTAATTGAAGTACTTGTAATGCTGTTGTAGTCTTTTTTTTTCCAGTCTTGTGTAATTGAGTGAAAGTAATCACTTCAATTATGTTGGTGTTTTATAACGTACATCTGGGGTTAAGCACAGTGGTAATATGCCTACAGTTTGAAACAAAGTAATATCAAACTTCTTCTCTCTGTTTTGGGTATACTTGACTGTAAGTACAGATTTTAGCAGACTATCTAGCCGTTAGGGATTGTTGCATTTCTAGCTGTTCAATGACAAGCACGCAACACCTCAGACAACTTGGCTCTAATGCAGGAAAAGCAAATTTTTCAAGATAAACTTGGTGACAGCTGAGTAGCATTCTGTTATTTCCTGTCTTGTTTTGCCTTATCTAGTGACTGAGAACGCATCCATGGAAGATACTGACTTATCAGCAAACAAGATCGTAAAACTTGCAAAAATGTATCACAAACTGGAAACCAACACATTTCAACAGACACAACTTTTACTTTGAAGATAAACAGTCTCCATTTCTGGTTTGCAGTGCACTCTTTACATTTTCACTACACTTGGAGAGTGGTTGACGAGTGTTTGCAGACAAGTTGGAGTCTTCCATGCACACTACAGGCAATAGCAATCTGCTAGCAACCAAAGCAATCGCAAAGAGGTTTTCAGTGCAGCACCGTATACCTCTTTGCTACCAGTTTGCTGACTGGTCTCTAGGCCTGTGTGACTGGGGCCTTATATTGTTACATACAGTACACAGCAGCACCATTTGTTTAGCCATCTATCAATATTAATACTTTGGCAGACTAATGATGACTCTGGAACTGGCACCAATTTGATACCAGTCATCAGTACCCATTTCTAAGTTGTGATGCTGTGTCCCTTGAGGGCTGTATTTCTGGCTAGAGCAGCAGTTCACCATTAAGGACGTCATATTCTAAGTGGTCTTTTTAGTCACTGCTACAGCTTTTATGTCAAGTGAAAAACAATCACCTCTTGCCACTATTTAGACCAAAACAACCCCCCCTGAACAAAAAGCTGACTAATATGATATAATGTCAGACTGAATTAATGTAGCGTCAACTTTAATAGTGACAAAATGACTATTTAGTGTTCTCAATACCAGGCTACATAAAAATAGAGAAATTATGTTATGTAGCTGTGGGCACATCTGTAAACAAGACTAAGCACATTAAATAATTTATGATCCAGTTGCATGGGACTATTACCTGTAGTGCTTCCAATGCACTCATTTGTGTCCATGCACTGAAATACTGCAATTTCAGGCCTGTGTGTTATATTTCAGTCTATGGTGGAAATATTTTTTTCATGTTTTCAGGGCTTCTTTGCTTTTTTATGACATATTTTTCAATAATTGAGTGTGAAAAACCTAAATCTCAAAATATAAAACTGTTCACATGCATAACATTTGGTGAAACAAAGAGGTGTGCGCCGCCTTTCACCCTGCAGCAAATGGCATAAACTCCAGGCCTACCTGCAGCAGTGAACTGGATAAGCAGTTAAGGGAGTGGACGGACTTCACCTTCAAAGGGACTCCCTATAAACTGGTTGAGGCTACTGAGGTTTTATTTACCTCCAGGGATAATAGTCTGTGTGTTTGCATGTTCAATTTTATTCCATGTTAATCCATCACTCAGAAAAGAGACTTTAGGTTAAACCCTTAAATCCAATGAGATCTGGAGGAATTACTCAACATATGCAAAAAAATTAAGTGCATACAGTAACAGATACATACATACAATAAAGCAGTGTATAAATGAAAAAAGAATAAAATCTTTATCCTCCTCCAGGTTGTCCATCACCCTTTCTTGTCCACTGGATCTGACCTTATTCCCCATGGACACACAAAAGTGTAAAATGCAACTTGAAAGCTGTAAGTGTTCCTAAATTAATGCCATTTTAAAGTGTCTCATCAGTTTATACGTGTGCCTGTTGATATTTTAGAGATTCAGTATTTATGAGTTGGGAATATATGTGTTGGTTTTGTAAAGTAGTTGGTTGTGGGGTAAATGAGAGCTTTTTGCTTGTGTTCAGCAGCCAATTTCAGTGGCGAACACTTAGTGAAGTCGAATAAATCATCATATTTTAGGGTTGTCTGAGAGTTTCACAGCTAATTGAGCTTGACTTGTGTTTACTGCATCTTGTTTACAAAGCAGTTTAGACTTAAATAAGCAACATAACTTACAGTAAAGCCATTCCCCTCTAATGCCAAACCTGACTGCTGAGATGCAGCACTTTCTGCAGGTCTTCATGCGTTTAGTTTTACATAAATTTGAACTATGTTTATTTCAAGGGTGATAACAACAGCAAATGGACTGTGTTTGTTTGACTTTTTTGTATCTCTGTATCTGTGCACTTGTGTTTTCCAGTTGGTTATACAACAGATGACCTGCAGTTCATGTGGCAGACAGGAGACCCTGTGCAAATGGATGCTATTGCTCTGCCACAGTTTGATATCAGACAAGAAGATATTACTTATGGAAACTGCACCAAATACTATGCAGGAACAGGTACTGTCCTTGTCATAAATCTGTTTAAAGCCCTTTCAAATAAGAAATTTACAGAAATGTTTGTTTGAAAAAGAAAAAGTAAAAATCTTCATAATACTCCTTATAGTTTGAACTAGTCAAAGAGGATAGTTATCCTCAGCTGACAGTAATAAATGCACAGCAGAGTTATGAATGCGTATATAGAACTGGTAAACTTACTTTATTCTGCATAATATCTAGTGACACTTCTGTGGGTTCTGTTTAACTGTGAGTATTGTTTCAATTTAATTCAATTCAGTTCAATCACAGACAATCACTTTAAACAGTCATTTGAAGGTGTTTTGTTCAGTAAATTAACCAAGATTTTTCTGAGTGTGTTTTACAAAATAATTTTGATTTTAGCCTCACATGACCAAATGGAAACAAAGTCAGGTGTAGAGCTGCACATTTATTATCAGAACAAACTATAAGCCTAAACAAATATAAATAATTTAAAATATAATCCAGAATAAAAGCAAATGTTGGTTGGTTCAGCTAAAGCAGGAATGAAAGTTACCAAAAAAAAAATGGTTTAAGTGGCCCAAAAGAAAAATAATTCACACTTGTTACTTGGCTTACTTACAAATTTCATTTGAAGTTATTTAAAGTGTAAATCTGCAGTAGGATTATATTGCTATACAAATATAAAGTAATAAAATGGTTTGCTGTCTTGATATACAGGGGTTGGACAATGAAACTGAAACACCTGTCATTTTAGTGTGGGAGGTTTCATGGCTAAATTGGACCAGCCTGGTGGCCAATCTTCATTAATTGCACATTGCACCAGTAAGAGCAGAGTGTGAAGGTTCAATTAGCAGGGTAAGAGCACAGTTTTGCTCAAAATATTGCAATGCACACAACATTATGGGTGACATACCAGAGTTCAAAAGAGGATAGATTGTTGGTACACGTCTTGCTGGTGCATCTGTGACCAAGACAGCAAGTCTTTGTGATGTATCAAGAGCCACGGTATCCAGGGTAATGTCAGCATACCACCAAGAAGGACGAACCACATCCAACAGGATTAACTGTGGATGCAAGAGGAAGCTGTTTGAAAGGGATGTTCGGGTGCTAACCCGGATTGTATCCAAAAGACATAAAACCACGGCTGCCCAAATCACGGCAGAATTAAATGTGCACCTTAACTCTCCTGTTTCCACCAAAACTGTCCATCAGGAGCTCCACAGGGTCAATATACACAGCCGGGCTGCTATAGCCAAACCTTTGGTCACTCGTGCCAGTGCCAAACGTCGGTTTCAGTGGTGCAAGGAGCGCAAATCTTGGGCTGTGGACAATGTGAAACATGTATTGTTCTCTGATGAGTCCACCTTTACTGTTTTCCCCACATCCGGGAGAGTTACGGTGTGGAGAAGCCCCAAAGAAGCGTACCACCCAGACTGTTACATGCCCAGAGTGAAGCATGGGGGTGGATCAGTGATGGTTTGGACTGCCATATCATGGCATTCCCTTGGCCCAATACTTGTGCTAGATGGGCGCGTCACTGCCAAGGACTACCGAACCATTCTGGAGGACCATGTGCATCCAATGGTTCAAACATTGTATCCTGAAGGCGGTGCCGTGTATCAGGATGACAATGCACCAATACACACAGCAAGACTGGTGAAAGATTGGTTTGATGAACATGAAAGTGAAGTTGAACATCTCCCATGGCCTGCACAGTCACCAGATCTAAATATTATTGAGCCACTTTGGGGTGTTTTGGAGGAGCGAGTCAGGAAACGTTTTCCTCCACCAGCATCACGTCGTGACCAGGCCACTATCCTGCAAGAAGAATGGCTTAAAATCCCTCTGACCACTGTGCAGGACTTGTATATGTCATTCCCAAGACGAATTGACGCTGTATTGGTGGCAAAAGGAGGCCCTACACCATACTAATAAATTATTGTGGTCTAAAACCAGGTGTTTCAGTTTCATTGTCCAACCCCTGTATGTTTAAAGCTAGCAGATTAGGTGTGCAGCATAAGTTATCGTGACAGTGTACCCCACTAAGAAGTGAACCACCTTTGTGAAACTGAAAACACAGGGTTCCTAAATACTGCATTATATCACAGGCGTCAGCACCCTTGTGTGCAATTCTGCAATCCTTACTGTACGTAATATTGTTGATAAGAGTTTTCCTATTTTTCAAATCTATGTCTACACACCAGCAAATAAACTTTACAGGTAGCAGGCAGCTACAGTTGCCATTTTTCCAGGCTGCTAGAAGAGCTAAGAATACTATTCCTTTAATAAAAAGAAGCAAAACTGCAAAAAAAAAATAAAAAATTCTAGCAGTGCATTATATACTTATTCAGACTTATATGAGTACAAAATGAATTCTCAATGAAATGGAAAAACCTCTATCAGCCAACAGAGCTGGTCTGACCTCAGCGCTCTCGCACTTGGGGAGGCACACTGCTGGCGATGAGTCAGGCTTTTAACTGGTTGCCATGGCTACCTGGCCAGACACAAAGATCACCTCTGTCTACAACTGGTTCAAGCCTGCTTGGCGACACAGGCGGCCCTTATATGCTGTATAAAAGCTCCAGAGATCCCTGAGCTAGTTAAATATTACTTCAGCCCACCCACTCCGCCATCCCATTGGACCGACTAACTAGCCTCTACATTCAGCAACAAAGTGCTCCTGGGAAAGGTCTGAATCTTATGGATTTTTATTCCTCCTGCTTACTAATGATGGCTGCACTTCCAACAGAAATGAGTGAGTGAGAAACAGATCATTTCTGAGTAGGAATGTATACAGTACCAGAAAATGGGGCGCCAGGGTGGCTCAGCAGGCAACCATGTACGCCACATGGCAGTCTGGGCTCAAGTCTGACCTGTGGCCCTTTGCTGTGTGTCTTCCCCCATCGCTCTCTCTCTCTCTCCCACTTTCCTGTTGCTCTTCACTGTACACTATCTAATAAAGGCCAAAGGCCCAGAGAAAATGGAAGTGCCAATCCACTAACAATCATAACTCACAGCGTTTGATAGAGGGCAGTTTCAGGCATCCTGCACAGTTGGCACATTCACAGCTGGAAGCAGTATTTTCTGATGTGCTGCCCCGACTGCTCAAATGGGTCTCAGCTTTAACAAAGTTAGATGAAATTATGTTAAAGTCCTTATGCCTATTGGCCCTTGTCTTTTCTTTTGCATTTTCCATGACAAATGATACACACAGCTGCAGTTGGCTTTCTGCTTGAGCCAAGTGCATAAAGAGCTTACCCTGGCTTCTACCTTTCCTCCTAATGCCTAATTTTATAGACCATTCAGTAAAGCACCAGTTCTCTCACCTGCTCAGTTTCAATTAAGGTCCTGGATGTTCTGAGGACCACCTTCCTGCCAAAATACACAAACATTTAATTTTTTTTCTTATTGATCGTGAAACTACTATTAGTTATAGCCTCTAATCAACTTTGCCTTCTAGGAAAACTTCTTATAGTGTCCTCTCTCTGAATTGGAACACATTGATCTTGCGCATGACGGCACTGTCTGCCATCACGCACATTCCCACAATATCTGTTTCTCATTTTTATTTAACACTTCAGCTATGTTTTGATTAAATCATGTTTTGATATGTGACCATTGTCTCCGCTGTCATGCAGGGTACTACACGTGTGTAGAGGTTATCTTTACCCTAAGGCGACAGGTTGGCTTCTACATGATGGGTGTCTACGCCCCTACGCTGCTCATCGTGGTCCTTTCCTGGCTGTCCTTCTGGATAAACCCTGATGCAAGTGCTGCCAGGGTTCCTTTGGGTATGGATTATTTGATAAGTTCCACCATCTTTTAGTGACCTTTACCAGTACGCATTATCTGTAAAATGTTTCCATCTAGGGTTAAGTGCGTAATTTGACGTTAGGTCAAAAAGAGTAATGGGTGAGAGTGGAATTTTTAGTGAAGTATTAGACATTAAAACTTGTGTCTAAAAGGATTTCTATTGGGCAAAATTCTGTTGTATATAAATAGAAACCACTCTAAAGTATTTGGATGCTTTTAGGGATTGCTGACATCATCCATCACTTTGACACCATGAAGGACTTCTCTGTCGAGGATGGTGACACTGGCCATCGTTTTTCTGTATGTGATAAATCACTGAATATAGCTGTAATTGACAGATGGGACCCATGGAGCAAGAACCCTTGTCCACTGTAAACTAAATACACAGGAATCTGGGCCGGGAACTTAAACCCATTTTAAAGTGCAATAACCGCCCCCTTTGCTGGTTGGTCAGCGCAAAAGAGACCGAGATTATGATATAGGTCATAACTTTGGTTTCTCTGGGTCATTATGCTTAAAATCTAAAATATTCATCTACTGAAGCTAGTTCTTCCTATAAATAGTAAATTGATAAAATTACTTTTGGTAAGTTTTGGCTTATTGTTGGAGACAAGTGCAGGTACTTGTGGTTCTGGTAAATTGTTCTGTTATCCCGTGTAGTCAACAAGGTGTTACTGAAACAGTGGGAATTCAGAAGCTGCTTGAGCTGGCCAACGAGGCACACCGGATCCCCGTTAACCAAAGTAATGAAAGGTTGTGCTGAAGTGTACGGGTGCTGTTTTTTTTCTTTTTTTCCAAATCAGAGAAGCACACATTGTGTTTAGCCCGAAGGAGGTCCAGCTAGATTACAAGAGTGCTAGAACAAGCCCCGAGGGGATGTTTACAAGGATAGTCCAAGACTGGTAGTACTTAGATTATAGTGTGTCTTTGTGTATGCACTGCATAAATCACAGGACCCAGATGAGCAATATCTAGTTACCTTCTTTTTTTATAGTATTGATTGTCGGCACAGTTTGTCTTTCACTGAGGACTGTGTGGTGGAAAAGGGAACTAGGTTGATATACTCTAAATAATGGAATCACTGGCTGATAAAAAGTCTTCAGTTCTTCATTTTCATGCATTTCCTCAGCTAAAACCCACTCTTCTCATAGCATCTTTATATTTAAATTTCTTTGTCATGTCCTGCATTTCCATTTGTCCTGTGTCGCCAGTTAGTGGATGTCTTCACGATACCTGGAATCCAAACTTCTGACTGTACTGTATGTCTGCGTCTTACAGATAATTATACATTATCTTTCCTATATACAGTGTAGATGCTAATACTACACTCTACACATACTACACTTTTCAGAATTGAGACAGCATTTGTAAATCTTGTGCTGGCTAGAAAAAAAGTCTCTCCACTTTGCTGTCCCCCTCCCCCTTCATAATTTAACCTGTGGGTGATATGTCAGTGTCACCCACATACAATGTCACACTGGCACCTCTCTGTGTGTGTTCAGGGCTGCACAGATGAGATAATCCATTGTTATCCCACTTCAGTCTTCCACTGCTTCCTTTTCTCCATCCTCCCTCCAGTTGTTTATCACCACTTTCATTCCATCATCACTTCAACTCCTCCTGGAAGCCTCCTCTGACTTCTCTCTAAATGGGATCAGTCCAGGTCAGTTAGCACCCAGGTGTGGGAATACTTTCATTTATAGCTCCTTGCTGTGTGTGTGTGTGTGTGTGTGTGTGTGTGTGTGTGTGTGTGTGTGTGTGTGTGTGTGTGTGTGTGTGTGTGTGTGTGTGTGTGTGTGTGTGTGTGTGTGCGTTTTAACATGAATGTGTGTTTGAATGTCGGTGTACGTGTTCATATGCTGAATGCATCCATGCGCTCATTGTGATGTGTGTGTTTTAGGTATAAACAGCATGTTTTCTTTCTGCATAGGGAGTGTGAACAAATGTATTAGTGTAAATTGCTTTACCATAACAGAAATGCTCTGTACAGTATGTTGCACCTGTTTTTTTCCTCTCACATCTTTATTTTGTACAAGAAGTGTGTCACTGGTGAGCAAGACAAACTATTTCAGCGTCGCCAGCTTTAACGTTCCCCTCTGTTCGTTGGTAATAGGCGGGCTTGCAGCATTCTCTCATTAAAGTTTATTCCAGTGAGAAAGAAGCAATTTGTTTAGAAATCCTGAACCCAGTATGAACCTTCTCTTGATGAGTGACCAATATGAGACCTGGAGGCAAAACCTAGGAACCATTTATATGTATTTATTGTCTCCCTGATGCAACATAAGTGTTTGAAAAAAGTGAGTGAAACTCTTTGTTGGTGGTTAGAACACCCTCCAAAGACTGCCTGTAATTATTTCAGCTATAACCTGAAAGAGTGCTTTGGTGCTTTGCAGGGGGAATCTCTAAGCTGAAATCCTGTTGGCTATCAGAGATAAAAATGATTTAGAATATTATTTCATTAAAGGCTGTGTTGGAGATGACCTAATAAAAGAGGCAACCATAATCATAAAATATTTTGTGCAGATGAGTATATTAATTAACTTGAAATCTTTTGTTCAATAAATAAAGATTAAATGTATCAAGTTCTCTCCCTCAGCAGTAGGTTAATCAAATGCTTTACCTCTGTGCAAATACATATTGTGGTTATACAGGAAGTAATGCCTTACAGTATGTCTCGAGTACTGGCAGTTTTTGCAGGGACCAAAATGTACCCATATCTCCAAATATCAAAAAAATGCCAATTTTTATTAATGCCTCATAACTCTGGCAGCGGTTGTATCCGATCTCCTCTGACTTTGCTGACTGACAAGGTTTCTTGTTATACCTGTCCATACAGGCATCCTCTCAGTGCTCTCATTGTCCTCTGAGTGCACCTCCTTGGCCTCGGAGCTGCCTAAAGTGTCCTACGTCAAGGCTATCGACATCTGGCTCATCGCTTGCCTGCTGTTTGGTTTCGCCTCGCTGGTGGAGTACGCCGTGGTTCAAGTGATGCTCAACAGCCCGAAGCGCATCGAGGCTGAGAAGGCAAAGATAGCATCCAAAGAGAAGGCTGCGGGAAAGAGCCCCGCCGCACGGAACAACACGGTCAATGGAACCGGAGGGACGCCACTTCATGTCAGCACTTTGCATGTCAGTATA
Organism: Archocentrus centrarchus; assembly: GCF_007364275.1. NCBI lineage: Eukaryota > Metazoa > Chordata > Actinopteri > Cichliformes > Cichlidae > Archocentrus > Archocentrus centrarchus. The sequence goes on along the minus strand of NC_044355.1, from coordinate 4,991,469 downwards.
TTCGCTTTGATCATTTGAGTGTGTCTGTTTGTGTCTTTGTATCACCATTAATGTAGTCTTATTTTATAACAGGGTCATACAAAGACTGTTGCTTGCATACAAATAAAAAGAGGGAGGAGGAGAAAAAAGTGGACAGCCAACACTGACATCGCTTTAACTATTACATGTCATATATTTATCTTTATGGTGAATTTTTTTGATAACCTGAAAGGTTGTTAATTGGCAGAGAGACACCTGGTGAAAGGGTCCCAAGTATGCAGCTATTCACAAAGCCTATCCAATAAACTGTATGTAACAGTCTCATAGGCAGCCAAATGTTGTTATTCAGTCTCTTTATGGGGGTTGGTGCTTACACCTCCAGTTTCTCAGTAATATTCATTTAGCCATGAGAAGAGCCAGAATAAATACTTTTTTTTCTTTTTTTTTTTTTACAAAGGAAGAGAAGTCAGAGTCTTGAAGTGCAGTTGTTGAACATAAGATAACCAGTCTTTTCTTTAAGACTACAAAAATAATCTCTTGAATATTAATCCACCAGTCTTTGAGAGTGGTTCAAGCCCATACAGTAGCACATGTAGCCCCTAATACCCCACACCAAGAGCAGTAGCTTCCATCTATATAACTGTTGTGGTGTCCAGAGCCACCTATGTATTAGTTTCAGTTGCCTAAATTTTATTTAGCCTTATTGCAACAGACCATATGTGAACTGTTGCAATAACAGTTTGCATATGGTCTAACTGGACCTATTCAAATCAAAACACACCAGAAGACACATGCTTTGCAGATGCTGCTCAGACTAATGTAATATACTAATTTCAGTCCAAGTGAGATCTTTCCTCATGATCATCAACAGCATTTACTCTTCCAGAGTTTAAATTTTGCATATATACAATATGATTGCAGTGTCACCATTTCTCCCATTTCTCACTTGTCTTCTGTCTGCATCTGTTTTCATCTTAAAAAAAAAAAAAGACAATGCCAAATATCTTTCAAAAGAAGGAGAAACAGGAACTTTTTTGCTTCTATTTCAGAAATTGTTGACCTATTTTTTATTTTTAATTTGGCCACAATGGAAGTTGTTAAAGCAATATGACTTTGCTGCTACAGAGAAAGAACAAAGTTGTGTTGATATAACAAAGGCTAAAAATTCACTGGGTTTGTAACCTTTGATTTTTTTTTTTGCTTTATCCACTCGTATATGTATTTATTTTTTGCTAAAAATATTTGGACGTGGAGATGAAAACCAAAACAGCTTTAAATTGCCTGAAACCCTAAATGAGCCTAAATATCATCCACTGAGATAGCATTGAGGGTATTTGTGTTATGCGTGACTTGATTTCAGTTGCATGTTGCCTAATGAGAGCACAGACTCTTGTGTAATCGATAATGATCATATCCATAAGGACCTCTTTGCATTTTGATGCCTGAGTTAATCACCAAAACATTTCAGTGATTATGCATTTCTGTTGAGTGAGTGCACAGTGTTTGGATACCTTTGTGTGTGTGTGTGTGTGTGTGTGTGTGTGTGTGTAGGTATATTTTATATATATATATATATATATATATATATATATATATATCTTTTTTTTTTATGCAACTCCCCACCCACATTAACAACTAGATCCATCCCATAGTAATAGTAAGGCACTGAAAATAGTGAAATCCAGTCATCTTGGTGAGGACGTCTGACACTTATATGCACATGCAGGATGTTGCATGGGTCTTCCAATTGTTTGCCTAATTGAAATGAATTTATTTCTGAGTCTATGGTAGTCTGAACCACATTTGGTCTGAGAGGATTACATTATTCCATTGAGGTTTAATAGGTTTTCTTGTCAAAACCGAATCAAAATAATGAAGCTTTAATGAGCTTAATGACTTCAGTGGGTAAGCATCCTTAGTCTGATTAGATCCTGTTCACCCTGCAGGCCCTCAGGGAAGTCGATGAAAGGGATTTTTTTGGATGACGTTAACTTAAATCCTCCTGCAGATTGTTTTGTATAAGCACAGGTTGTGATAGCATGTAGAGGCTGTAGAGGGGTAACAAGAATCTAGATGAGAGAACAGCCATATTAGGCAACATTTTAGAGCACAAAGTGAGTCTAGTTTTGGCTCCAAAGATATATTTTTTTTCCTCTTAAAATAGCAGAAGCTTTGATTTAGCAGCAGACTTCTGTCCGAGCTTCGGGATCAAACAGCTCTTTTACATCATTTTCAAAGTGTAGTCTGTTTTCAATTGAGTCCAGCTATCTGAAATAGCCTCATTTCAATGTTCCTTTTAGTTTAGAGAAAACCTCCATGCAGAGTAGATGTGACATCATAGCTACTGTACAGAGACGGACCATTTTTTAATGTGTCAAACAGCAGTGAAAAGAAGTGTGGCATTCAGTTACCTTTTGGCACTGTAAGATATTTGAAAAATGGCACAGTCAAAAAAAAGTTTCTACATGCCGTGTTGTCCCATTTGATTCACAGGAAAGAGCAAAGGGCAAACTGGACAACATTTTTGAATAGTAAAAAATCGGAGTTCTACGCCTACTTCTTCCAGTCTTAGTCTGATACAGTTCAATTCCAGCCTGCCAGGGAGCAGAAAAATGCATGTGTCCATATTTGTGTCAGAATATCCTTAGTCAGCAGTGGCTGCCATCTGTGGTCCTACGTGATGTGGTTCAGTTCAGTTAGCTGCATAATTTGTTGGACAGAGACACATTTTTTTTAGTTTTGCCTCTGTGTGCCGCCACAGTGGGTTTTAAATCAAACAATCAAAATGTGATTGAAGTGCAGACTTTCAGCTTTAATTTAAGGGGTTTTACAGCAACTTTACATTAACTGTTTAAGAATTACAGTCGTCATTTTCAGAGGCTCCAAATTAATCAAATAATTGACTGACAAGCAGTTTCGTGGCCAGGCCTGTTCCCTTGTAATTTCATAATAGACATGCGTGAGGACAGATGTGCAGAGCACTAAAGTAACAGATGAGTTCTGTCTGCTCTGACAGCTTAACTTTGGTCAACATGGCAAAAGTGCCCCAGTGTGAACTTTGCAACTACCCATCTTTATTTAATTGTTACTATAGTACAGAATAATGCAGTAGTGGTATGGTGTAAATGGAGTAAGGTTTTAAATCAACTGAAGAACCTGCTGTACAGGTGGAATAGTCTTTGTAGTACCACTAATAAAACTATAAGCCTTTGCAGACTGCACAGTTGGTCTGTTGCTCAGTCAACCAGTTTTGAACCACTTTGCTGTGGCTGCTCTGCCTTAGGGGCTGCCCGCGGTGCTTTCGGAATATTACTTTAATCTTATCGTAGCTCATGTGTTTCACACAGATTAATGTATTTACAGTGAAACGATGCAGAATCCAATAATCAATTCGCTCTGTCCTTGTGCTTTTCTCTGGATTCCAGGTGGCTGAAACCCGCTGCAAGAAGGTGTGCACCTCTAAATCAGACCTGAGGACCAATGATTTCAGCATTGTGGGCTCACTCCCTCGGGACTTTGAACTGTCAAACTTTGACTGCTACGGGAAACCCATCGATACTGGCACTGGTCTTGGCAAATCCCAAGCAAAGAACAACAAGAAACCTCCTCCTCCAAAACCAGTTATCCCCTCTGCTGCCAAAAGAATTGACCTGTACTCCAGAGCTCTCTTCCCGTTCTCCTTCCTCTTCTTTAATGTGATTTACTGGTCCATATACTTGTGATTATCTTTAAATGATCTTGTATTATTAACGTCCCATCTCACTGTCATGAGTTTCTTAATTATCAAAATAAACTTGAAGAAATGTGAAACCTACCCATACAAAATTATCTCTGAGAAGCTACTCTATATCATTAGAATTATTATATTTATCTTCATTAAAAAAAAGACCATGGTCACCATTTGTGTTTAAAAAATGATTCCAAATCAGTCTTTCTTATCTTTCCTAAAATGGATATATAAAGTCTTATAGTGAAAAGCTTTATTTATTGATAGTGGTACTTGTGAGAGTAATACAGGATGTGACGGATGGTGTGCAAACAAATCCACAAAGACTGATTAAGAAATGAACTGAAGATGCACAGATCTGTTGGTGATGCTATTTGATTTATTTATTTATTGATTGATTTTTTTTTTTTTTTGCCCTTGCCCAGTGGGAGTATGCTTGCAAGTTTAATAAGTTAAAGCATTTAATTTAAGCTTCTATGCAAAGTGTAACAATGTAATTACCTTGCATGTTAAAAAAATAATGCATGTATATGAAAGCAAAGCATAAATATATATGAAATATATATTTATTAAATTTCTTTAATATTATTATGATTTGCTCTTGAGAAGATATGTGGCTGTGAAACACTCCTGTTCCTGTTCAGATGGCCATGTGACACTGCCACTCCTCCAGCAAATGTAACATTTGACACCTTTAATGTTTGTAAATGGGTCGCTCGTGAGCTGTGACCACGTGTTTGTGAAATACACGAGCAAAGGAAAATAAACGAACAAGCAACTTTTCACCAATTTAATGTGATTAAAGAAAACAGAAAATTTTAAATCAAGAACTGCTTATAAAACTGCATTTTCTTTACTCTTTTTTTTTTTTTTTTTCACTTGTCTGTTGATTCTCAGCTTGCAGCCGGGTAACATGTATTGCTTACAATGGGGGGGGCAAAAACAGTGTATCCCAGCATTTTCCATTTTGCGCATCACACAACATCTGCTTCTTCACCTAGGCCTGACCTCCCCTAATCTGACAAACCAGCCATCAATTATTCATGCAAACCTGCTTGGGAAATGACACCAGACCATCGCTGTGAGACTTCTCTTATGAAATCTGTCTCTGGCTTAATGAAGCAAGATGGATGCTGACCTGAAGTCATGACAATGGGATCATATTAATGACGTTTGAAATCATTTGGGCCAGGATTGCTCATGTAAAGGGACAGTTAAAGTATCATTTGCTGTGATCTCTCTTTTTTTTTGGTCTCACTAGAAACAAGCTTCTTTTTCTTCTGTGGCTGCCATGGTTACAGACAGACTACAAAAACCAGCCTATGACACAGAATTGGAGTCAGACTGAGACTAGAAAAAATGGTATGGAAAGCCTCTAAAATCACATATAAAAACACATTTAAAAATGACTCAACATGAGTATATGTTTTACTGATTACATATATGTAGTCAATTTTAATAGATCTGTAGACTCTAGCCAAGTCAGACTGAATCACAAATATAACAGATTTTGCATTGCAGTGCCCCCCGATGGCTGCATCTATATTTGTTTAAAGTAATGAGTAGATAAAATGCAGATGTAATACCAGGCTTTGCACTGTGGCAGTGGCATCAGCAGAAAATAGTCGTGAATATCCACTTATGCTAATATATATATATATATATATATATATATATATATATATAGTCTTTATGAGCATTTCACATTGCAGGTACTAGCTGATGCTGTTATCTGCTACAAAAATAAACTTACATTAATGATACATCAGCTAATAGGTCACCAGCAGTGGAAGCAATAAAAACAAAAAGATTAACGGTGTCATTTATAGCACCACAACAGTAGATGCAGCTCTTGTTACAGGTGTGACTCATCTGTTTGTGGCTGTGTGTGTGGCTTGTTTGTGTGTGCGTGCGTGCATGCGTGTGTGTGTGCGTTCCACCCCCACAACCCAGCACCCTGCTAGTAGCACAGTGCAGTAACCTATATCACACAGGGTGCTTTCTAATCCAACATGACCTCTCACCAGGCATCCACCCAAGCCACCAGTGCAAGCACCAGTCAGACAGTCAGACAATGATTAGTGGAGGAACAGTTTGGGAGAAGAGGCCACAAGGCTTATTGGAAGCTCATTTACTTTAAACAAGGTTTTCACACATCGGCGCTGTGCTTTTAGAACCTTTCCCTAGCCACTGAAATAAAGAAATACAGTCTGGACAATGATTTTCTTGTCAGGAAATTAGCATTTCTACCATTATTACAGCACTAAAATCAATTAGTGCAAATTACCATATCATGCAATCAGTGCCATGCTGTAATATTGCAATGACTGTCACATCTATCAGTAAGTAAAGTCTGTTTTCTTTTTCTTTTTTAGCTATCATGTTTGCACAGTGTCATTAGAAAAGTTTTATCTGAAACTGATGACATTTTTCCAAAGGCCACAGCAGATTTTGGGTCAGCCACAATTTTCCACTCCCTCAGCCTTCACAGGTACCATGGCTGTCTGGTTCTTGGCAGGACCTTAAATATGAACGTTTAGAAAGTGTGGAGGATGCCATTTCCTGTCAGAGCTCAAAGTGGCTAAAAGCTTAGTTCCAGCCAGACTGAACCAATCTGTAAAACAGCCATGACCACAGGTCCCATCATTAAAGTTAGTTCTGCACAAGAGGGAAAAAAAAAAAAGAGTGAGGAAAGACAGGGATGAAATGGTGAAGATGAAATACTGTCATCAAGTCCAAAAAGGCTGGCACTGGCAGAAATAGAGGGTAAGAGACAGTAAAAGCAGAGAGTGACCAGTTTGAACTAGTTCAAGAATCATAAAGCATTTTATTATTTTAAGCATTCATTCTTGCATTTGTAATTAAATTTGGATATCAGTTTTCAAACTCATATTTTTATTATGCACAATATCATATATTTCTGCCTATTGTAAAATAGGCAGAAATATATAACACAATAAAGCAGCAAAGAACACAAAATACACAGAGGAACATAGTGGTATCATAGAGTGATTAATTTCATACCACGCATGACGCCTTAACCAATAATCTTCACCCTCACCTTTTCATGTCATTTAACACCATAATGCAAAAGAACTTAAAATGCATAGATATGTAAAATGTGCATGAAGTAGTGTGCTATGTAACTGCAATCCCAAGGCAAAAACAAACACTCAAAAATCAGACATGAAACAGTTGAAAACTATTATATCACAGTTCATATCAAAGATCACTATAACTGTTGTTCTTTGGCTTGAAAATAAATGATTAATTAAAACAATAAAAAAAGAAAACCAGAGGACAGGATCATACCTAACGCTAATGTTATGCTCAACATTGTCTTTTCATATATTTATGTGAATCTTTTATTTATATATTAATATATCATCTTCCTAAATGCTCATTAGCCCAACACTAGTTCACATCCTTCCTTAGTTTGAGTATGTAATTTCTGCTACAAAATTTCCTACACAGGAAATATAATACATAACTAAAGGAACATTTTAATTACAGTACTGTGCAAAAGTCTTGAGACACCCCTTATTTCTTTATATTTTGCTTTTGCTGCTTTTTCCACATATTTTCAATCCAGTCTTTGTACCTGACCATTTTCAGGATTTTTTTTTCTTTGTTAACCCAGTTAATCCTCATGTATGAATCATTCAAACACAAAAGTTACTTAACTAAAGGAATGAACCAATGTTGTCTTTACACATAACACACAGTTTAGCAAAATTTACTAAATGTTAAATTGCATCTTTAGGCACTGTTGCATGTCATTGGCTACCATTTCTTTAACTGAATCTTCAAAAAATGCCAAAGATAATGCAGTTCGACAGGCATAAACTGGCACATTTGCACCAACAAGATGATTACAAAACAGCCATTAGCTGAAAACCTGTTATATCTCAGCATGGTGTGCAGTGTGTCCTTAAAAAATTTGAGGAAACTGGACAAGTGGAAGACAAAAGAAAACGTGGCAGGCCTTAAACGCTATCTATAGCAGATGAACAGTATCTGAAAAGTCATGTCTTTAAGAACTAGGGAAAAGTCCAGCAAAGATCTGACGCAGGACCCGAGAAATGTGTCAGTTGATTCAAAGTCTCATCAGACACAGTCTCAGTGGGAGGATGGCTGTCAAAAAAAAGCATTCTTAAGGAAGGGGAACATGGAGAAAAAATGAGGTATGCCACTGAAAATCAGTGGCAACAGGTCTTAAGGTCCATCCATCCATCCATTTTCTTCCGCTTATCCGGGGCCGGGTCGCGGGGGCAGAAGCCTAAGCAGAGAAGACCAGGCTTCCCTTTCCCCAGCCACCTCCTCCAGCTCATCCGGAGGGACCCCAAGGCGTTCCCAGGCCAGCCGAGATACATAATCTCTCCAGCGTGTCCTGGGTCTACCACGGGGCCTCTTCCCGGTGGGACATGCCCGGAACACCTCACCCAGGAGGCGGCCAGGAGGCATCCTTATAAGGTCTTAAGGTGTAATGAATCAAATTTGGAATTTTTGGTTCTTGTTGTCAGTACGTACAAAGGAGGTCAGGAGAGAGGTACCGAAGTGTGCCTACAACCATCTGTAAAACACGACTCTATCATGGTTTGGGGCTGCATCCCAGCATTTCAGTGTTGGGGACTGTTAAAATTACGAATACAGAAAAGTACCATCTGGAAAGTGTGTGATTGGTTCATTTTACAGCATGACAATGCTTCCAAACACACTGCCAATGCAGTAAAAGTGGATGGAAAAACATACAGTGGATCATGGAGGGCAGTCAACATCCAAAGAAGAGTCCTTCAAGAAGCCTGGAGAACTGTTCCTGAAGACTACGTGAAGAAATTACAAGAAAGCTGCTTAAGAGAGTTCAGGCTGTGTCGAGAAATAAAGTTGGTCATACTGTACCACATTTTGACTTTCAAGCTCCTTAGAGTGATACAAACTCTGTTTTTGCCTTCTATACTGTATTTCCAGGTATGTTTACACATGTCAGTGAATCGCTGCACCCATTTCCCATTTCCCAGCAAAAATAAAAAGACGGAGGTGACATCAGAGTTTTGCACAGTACTGTATTTCTCTTAATAACACAGTTTAAATATATTACATAATGTTACTTATATAAGGACTAAGTGAGTTTTAGGCTAATTATTTGGAAACTCTCATATGATTCAAGGCTGAAACAGTGTTTTAGAGGTCAGATGGTCAGTGCGTACCTATGAAGATTGATTGAATGCTATTGATGGCAGCATAGGCAGGCAAAGTGTCCAGTCTCAGCACTCTTCCTGACCTTGGGACCGATCCCTGCAGGTTCAACTCCCCAAAACTGTTTTAATGGTAGGATATGCTTGGCTTAGCAACTTCTGTGTGACCAAAGGTCTTGTTTTGTATTCACATCACCGCTTTACTGTATGCACAAACAGCCCTGAAGACAGTGTCACGTCAGCAGCAGCTGCAAGTCACAGAACAATGCTGTTTTCCATTTTCTGATCAGGTGGCACAAGACAGAGAATTATTAAATTTGGTTGATTTCATGCTGCATTTGTTTCTGTAAGTCCCAACGTCCAGTTGAAATTCCTAGATTTGACTACAGGTCACTAAATACTGAACAGTACCTTTTCATACCTGAATAAATATGGCTGATAAACATGTTTCAGAATGAATGATGGCTGATTTTCCTTTTTGTGTTCTGTTGGTTGTCACAGGAGTTAAAACCATGTTTCTAAAAATAAATGGCTATAAAATACAAATGAAAAAAAAAAAAAAACATTTGCAAATTATTTCACTGCTAGAATGGATTGAAAATACCATAATTAATAAACTATTTAATTCTTTATTTCTTAGGATATCCTCATTTTGAATTTAATGTCAGCAAATATTTGGAACAAGGGCAACAGACTGCAGACATTATGTAATACTAAAAAAAAAAGGTGGAACAGCCAAAATTAATTAGGTTAATTGGCAACAAGTCAGAAATGTGATTGGGAGTAAAAATGGGGAAGAGCTCGCTATGCTGTGCCTTGGTTAGCCACTGCAATGAAAACTAACAAACAAAGAAACAATACAACTGTCTGGGGAGCACATTTCTAAAAATCATAGTCAGCGAACTGTGAAACTGTATGAAGAAGATCTAGAAATGCTTCTGCTTTCTCTGGAAATCATGGTGGTCATGACCTTCAGTCTAAAGAAGGGAGGGGCAATCTGCCATGCTATCAGTGCAGCCAGAATCCCTGGTGGTATGGGGTTGCTTAAGTGCATGTCATAGTTAACTTGCACATCTGTGAAGGCACCATTGATGCCAAACAATAGTTATAGGTTTTGGATAAATGTGTATCCAAATGTTTGCTCTTTTTTCAGGGAAAGTCTTGCTTATTTGAACAAAACAACTGCAAACTGCGTTTTGCATGTATTACATCAGCACTGTAGTAAAAGAGTCAGAGTCATTGCAGTCCAGGCATGTCAATCAATAATAAAACTACTACAAAGGAGGACCCACTGAGCAGCTGAAATCCAGTATCAAGACTGGAAAACAGTTCACACTGAAAACTACAGCAACCGGTCTCATTGTTTCCTTCCCACATAGCTATAAAAGAAGAGGTGATGCAACAGTGTGGTAAACAAGCCTCTCCTGTTTTTAAAATGAGTTTAAATGAGCATAGAAAATGAACAGTTTCAACATTTTTTTTTTCTGCATATTTTTATTCATTGGGCATTTATTGGGCAGCTGTTTAACACTATGGTGCACTTAGCGTCAATGTTTTCCCTGAGGTATTATATATTTTCCACACATAAACAACAGGTTTACTAAACAGTTACATAAAGAAAAAAATGTGCGTTGCACAAAGCAGCACATATACCAACGTACACATTTATTACGTGCTAATTTATGACATGCAGTAATTCATATCCTGCATGTGCTGTGCTTAGATGTGGGTCTTGCAGTTAGTCTTTTTTGAGGAAGAAGAGTGTTGAGTGTTGAATTTTTCACTCTACACAATGTAGCCTGGAGGCAGCGCACTGGCTTGGCAGTGGAGACTGTTACCTCATGATTTTAAGGAAACACTTTGGCATTATTTTTAAATATTTTCCCGTGTTTGGCCTGAATTATTAACAAGATCAAAAATGTTTGGAACATTATCGTACATATCAATAATTTAGAGCCAAAAGATGGGAAGATGTTCGACTGCCTCAAACTATCCTTGAAGTACATGATTTCACAATGGAAATATGTTTTAGCTGAAACTTGTATTCCTGCATCTGACGGCAGTGTGGTCATGTCTGAACTCTTTCTCTGCTTCCTGTGCTGGGAAGTTGTCGAGCCCTCTGGAACTTTCTGAGAAATATTGAGAACGTTAGAATGACACTGTTGATTCTTCGAGTACTGAGAAAGAATATTCAATTTGTGTTGCTCTGTAACATGTTTTGGTCCTATTTACCCAAGAGGATTGCATATTTAACTAATATCTAATTATTTTATTTACAAAAACACTATGACAGAGGAAATTCTCTGCAAACCTGTTTTTAAGGTTAGTTTAAACATAGAAAGATTTTTCAAATATATAGAATAAAACACATATAATTAAAGCTATTAATAGCCACATATGGATCCTGCATAAGGAATAATGAAAATAAGTATTCTGTTGCAGAAAGGGCATGTGCTGGATTTGTGTACCTCTCTATAGATATGAGAGCCAACCTAAATGCCAGAAATGTAAATTATTTCTAGAGTACAACCTTTCTGGGATACACACACCTGAGTGATTAAAGATTTCTCAAAAGGTCAGTGAGTTGATTTTATCAGTTGTTTGCTCACAATGATGGATTTACAAGGCAGTAGCAGTTCATTAGCATATGTAAATTCTCCTCTCACTCTTTTGGTTATTTGTGTAAAGATACTCCATGTAAATGTTCTTAAGCGGCTTGTGGGGTCAGGATTTGATTATGAGTTTTGAACTGTTCATCATGTTGAAAATGTTATTCTCATTTCACCCCTAAAAACTCATTAGGTCACACTTCAGCATTGTGGACAGTTAAATTATCTCGCAGGCTGCCAATTCAGTACATTTGCGAATGTGCTCTAAATAATCAAACTGAAATGGAGTTTCTTTCTAGCAGCAGCAGAAAAAAGGAATCCATGCAAGGCAGAACCTCAAGACAAGGTCAAACAGATGAACATATGTGTGCCTGTGGAATATAAGAAGTCGAGTATAGAATTAAATTGACCAGGAGGAGGATTGCAAATGAAAACAGAATAAGAAAGAAAAGGTTTTGGGGTTCTATTTAAATGAAGGGAGTTATAGGTATAGCCCATAAAATTCCCAACAGGTTGAAAGGAAATTATGATGTTATACATGTTATGTTAAAGTTTTCTGTCATTTTGGGCATTAATCTTTTTGGTAACAATATCATTTTGCACCCAAATGAATTGCTGAGATGTGAGGATGTGGCAACAGTCTGACAAGCAAGTAAAAAATACAGCTGAACACATTCTATTAAACAAGAGTCTGGCTTTGAAGCTCCTGGTTGACTTGGTCTATCTGTGTGTAGTTTACTCGTGCCCGTGTGGGTTCTCACCACATACTCGAGCTAGCATTAGGTTAGGTTAGGTTAATTGGTGGTTCTAAATTAGCTTTGGGTGTGAATGTGAGTGTGAATGATTATCTGTCTCTCTGTGTTAGCCTGTAATAGACTGGCAACCTCTCCAGCATGTACCGCTCCTCTCAACCTACAGACGCTCCAGCTTGGGTAGGATGAGATGGACCGATGTTTACAGGTAACATGCTAAGGATAAGAGAGTATAAGGGTGTATTTTTCTGATCTCTATGAAAACTCATTCCCTGCATTTGACCTAAGCATCAGGAGCAGCAGGCTACCAGCAGAGACTGGGTCCAGATGTTGTTTTCCTCCCAAGCCAGTGCCTTTGTGAGGACACAGTGACAGGTGAATTAACTTCAAAATTACCTTCTTGCTGTGAGGCAGCAGTGCTAAAACGCTGAGGTACTTTACTCTTTGTCTGTCATCTCAAAAGTGAGTGAAAAGACAATTGGAAATTAAATACATAACATGAAAAATGAAAAATTACAGGTTAAAATTGAACTAGACTCTACCATGAATACCGTGTTTTTTTTTTTTGGTTTTTTTATGTGTAATCATGTCTTATAACAGATATTTTGCATTCTCTTTTGGTTGTTTTTTAAATAAAGTTTTGAGATAAACTGTAAATCTTTTGAACTGAATTCTACTTGTGTGATCATGTGGGTACTTACACTCACCAGCTTCTTTAATAGGTATGCCTATTCAACTATATGTTAAAGCAAATATCAGCCAGTCACGTTGCCAGCGATCCAGTGCCTTTAAGTGTTGTAAAGATGGTCAAGATGACCTGCTGAAGTTCAAATTGAGAATCAGAATAGGGAAGAAAGGTGATTTAAGTGACTTTAAAAGTGAGGATGGTGGTTGTGGATACAACACCAGATAGGCTGGTCTGAGTATTACAGAAACTGCTGATCTTCTATTTTGCCTCACAACCATTTCTAGGGTTTACAGAGAATGGTCTGAAAATGACAAAATATCCAGTGAGCAGCAGTTCTCTGCCTAAAATTACTTGAGATTAATTACAAGAGACCAGAGGCAAATGATCAGACTGCTTCAAGCTAACAGAAAGGCAACAGTAATGCAAATCACTACTTATTGCAACCAAGTACGTAGAAGAGCATCGCTGAATGCACAACTCATTGAACCAAATAAGCTATAGCAGCAGAAGACCACATCAGGTAACACTCCTGTAAAAACTGAGGCTATAATCCACACTGACTCATCCAAATTAGACATTAGAAATTGGACAAAATGTTGCCTGGTCCGATGAGCCTCTGTTTCTGCTGTGACATTTAGATACTATGGTAAGAATTTGGTGCACCAATCTGAATGTATGGATCCATCCTGCCTTGTATAACAGTTGAGGTAGGTGGTGGTGGTGGTACAATGTTGTGGGGGATATTTTCTCGCACACTTTGGCTCCTTCTGATCTTCTGATGGCTGCTTTCCAGCAGGATAACTCCGCATGTCACTGAATGGCCTCCACAGTCACCAGATCTCGAGATAACAGAGCACCTTTGGGATGTGGTAGAATGGGAACTCACAGCCAACAATCTGCAGCAACTGTTGCGATGATGCTTTCATGTTAATACAGAACAAAATCTCTGAGCAATGTTTGCAGCACTTTGTTGATCTAAGCCACAAAGAATTAAAACAATTCTCAGGCCAAAAGGAAGTCCAATCTAGCAGTAGCACTACTACCCCAGGTGCTACCACCCCTACGTGTTCTCATTCACCTAAAGGACTTTCTCAACAGGAGACGGTATATAGGTGATGTGCTGTCCATGGTGCTGAAATCTGACAAACTGTTGCTTATAAATGCCACCCGCCCTCAGCTCCCACTCACTCTCAGCCTCATTAGTTTGCTCCAGACTGCTATCTCGCACTGCCAATGATTAATATACATCTGTCTGTGCAGGCTGAGATATGCATATCATAAAACCCAGGTGACAGGATTGCCACTTATTTCCTGTTGGCTGCAAGGCAAGCTCTCCTCCATTTAACCCCATTCATAATGGGATCCAAGACCAGGAATATATTTGCATCAGATTTGTATGCAGAAGGTGGAGATAAGCACTAGATCAAAGTTAAAGAGGAGATTCATTTGATGGTATTCCTGGGGGCATGAATGATGGCCTCCAGCTGATGTACTTGATGAGTTTTCCCAGTAAGAGCCTTGAACGTGCTGTAGAGGAGGCTTGTTTTTAAAGTGACCAAATATATTTGATTGTCTTACTCCAAGCTTTCATATGTCTCATAGACATGTTTGATATCTGTCACTTATAAAACTAAGTATAGACTTAATTGATCCTTACTAATGTTTTTGATGCAAGATCAGTAATAAATCAATTAAAAAAAAAATAGCAGGTAAATCTTTTGTGCAACTACATAAATTAACTTAAGAATAGTCCTAAAATGTAAAATACATCACTAGATTAATATTTGGTCATGCCTTTTGGATGGCTCAGTGATTGATGGCACTGCAGTGGTCTTGAGAGATAATTTCCTTCTGGATCACTCAATAAGATTATAAAAGTGACAAAGATTAACTGATTACTCAGTCAACAGTAAAATCAATCAATGGTTTTGATCATTACAAGTGAAATTACATATAGTTTCGGAGATGATTAAGCATATCTTTTAAATGATTATACTTATTTAGAAACCAGATCGCAATAGGCCTTTTCAGGATAGCGTCACAAAAATACATATATCCAGCTTTCTGTTTTCTGTATCTTATTATAAACTCAATGTTCTTTGAGTTTGAACTAATGATTGTGTAAAATTGGTTACAATAGCAGGTAAGTGCCAGAAATGTACAACAGCTACATACCTGTGTAGACACAGTAAATGTTTGTGATGACGTAATGTAAACAAGTATAAGCACGTGGACAATTATACTAAAATCTACTCTATAATCGGAGTCTGCTTTGTTGTTGTTTTTTTTTTTTGACTCAAGGCAATGCAAAAACAAAAGAAAGTTCATGAGCACAAGCTTGGTAGTAGCAATGTTGATTTGGGGCAAAAAAAAGGGGACTGAGCTTTGGAATGAACTGGGACTCTAGCCAAAAGAAAATTGAAGTGCACCTCGGGAAGATTATACAAACAAAAATAAAGTAGGACTAATGACTCACGGGTGTTGTGAATAAACAATTTTTGGATATTTAACGTCTTATTGTTGCTCACTGGCGCGTGTTTTACAAAGAGAAGATTACATTATTTAGAAAAAGCGTTTTCTCCAATATTTTTCAAGTGCGCCGTGCTCTCTTATCGCCAAGTAGTTGATTCTCGGCTTTTTTCGTCTCTGTCCGCCTTCTCATTAACATTCCTCACTTGTGGGTGTGATGCTGAGAAGATCTGCTTGCCGAGCGGAGACGCGCAGTGTGCCTGTGCGTTAGAGGAGGTATCAGCTGCCAGCAGGGGGAGCGACGAGGAGGAGCAGAAGAAGAGACAGCAAACCTACGTTGCAGGCGACCATTCCTTCACTGCTGGTGTCCTTTCACTGCTAGCCACCTGCAGAAAACGGTCCTTTCCTGCTGATTTTTTTTTCTCCCCACGGCTAAAGCTGTCCAATATGTCTGGGATCTAACATCTCCGGAGAAAAAGAGGAATATCAGAATACCCTAGTGGATGTGGACACCTAACCTGTGGACATGGAAAAGATAGTGAATTATCCGTTTCAGTTCTCCTGGTTTTATGGGGATGCGCGCTTGGAGGCTCGCCAGTGTTCAAATTGGTAAGCGCCCATTAGTTCAACCGAAAAAGCCAGTTGGCTATAAACATTGTGTGCGTAAAAACCCATGAAATTAGTTATAAATGTGTTAAATTATTCTCATTTTTCAAGAGTCAAAAATTTTTTTTATTGTATATTTTTTATTGTAATTTCAGGGGGACTTTTTCCAAGGGCGCGGATCAAGAATACAGCGCGTTTCGGATAGGAATGGTTCAGTTTGGCACCTCGGAATTCAGACTGACGCCTCACATTGACAATTTGGAAGTGGCAAACAGTTTTGCTGTTACCAATTGTTGTAAGTCCCAAACATATTTTAAGAATTCTTTTATTGAAAGAAGACTTTAATGTCATCTGCGATATAATCTCCAACGTTGTGCTTTATATCATACGAGTTTGGATAAACCTTATCAGCTCTCAGGATGGAATGATCTGAGCTGTCTAATCTATATTCTGTCAGCAAACCCATCCAGACTATGAGCTGGGTAGTTGAGGATGAACGAGGATAGTGTAGGCAGGGGAAAGTTGGTTTCCACAGAAACAGTCAGTCACATCCATCCATTTTCATTCCTTCAGATTCAGTGATCAAACGGACAATACTGCAAGAATATCGATCACAATATTTATTTTCATCCAGCTATTATTTAAAGCAACTTATTTTTTCGAAAGTAACAGAAGATAGGTGTGGGGTGGGGGTGGAACTAGACTTAATTTCAGTGATCATTAGCCTGTTTCTTGTAACAAATGGCATTTTAAGTAGCCACCTTTGTGATGACTTTATCTTTAGTATTCAGTGAAAGAATAAACGGCACTAGAAACAGATAGAGTCACTCTATCGGGCCACATTCGCCGTTTTCTTTTATCTTTTAAGAAGAAAACTGAGCTGCAGGACTTGCTGAGACTCACGCTTTTTCATTGGGTACCGATGTCACGTCTTTTCTCAGTCCAGAAAGAGCGGTGTTCAACCATTGTTCATAGAGCCTACATACTAAGCTTTAGACTGAGCTTCAGGCATAGCCTGGCGACTGGGCGAAGCTCTAACATCCCTACTGAGAACTGATGATACCAAGAGGCGGTGAAAGGGTTGAAAGGTTCTTGTGAAAAGCTTTCGACAAAATTTGAATCACGACATTGAAATGGTCTGCCACACATTTCCCCAACGTTACTTGTTTTTGGACGAGATGACAGGGAACTGAGTTTTCTGATTATCGTGCATTTCTTCTTTAAAGAGAGAAAAGAAAGAAAAAGAAATCCAGGCTCCTGTAATGCTTAATTTCCTTGACAGGTTCGAAGGTCGCTATTTTAACAGCCACAGTTCATACATTTCATTAGGCGGTTGCCAGGCGACTGCTCCTCTCAACAGTCCCTTAAACAGAAATCAAACGCTTCTGATTGGTGCGCGCATCTGTCCAATCGATTTTATTACCATATAAAAGCTTCCTGCTTAGAGATCCTCACTGCGCCCGACAGATCACAGTCATCATGTCGATGATTGAATTGTTTACAGCAGTCTATATAAACCACTGCTGTTTGGCTGACTTGTTTTAAATTCATCTCACATATTCAACAATTCTTATGAACCATATCCTGTGTGTAGGCTGGATTTCCCCCCACTTCACTTCCCTCTACAAGTGTGTCTCTGTTGTGTAACTAAATATTAATCTGAGTGATTAGAAGGTACCAATCTTGTGTCTGAGTGATTAGAAGGTACCAATCGTTGTGGAATACAACCCGGTTTAAATAATAATAATAAAAAAAAAAACCTGGAGTGATCTGCACTGTTTACTTGTTTGACTTAGGCTGTTGTGTGGGCAGGTGTCCCAATTTACATTATTCTAAATGAAATAAACATAACATCTCTGACTACAGCAAAAGCACTGTGCAGCACGCTTTGGCCATGCCTTGAGTTAATCATTCAGTTAAGTACATTATTCATTATTATTATTACTGTCCATGTAATTAATTGAATGGACTTCCTGCATGATGTGTAGCTGACTCTTGTGCAGCTTCAGATGGCTGGAGAGACTGTAAGATTGGTTCACATCCACCTCAATGACAATGACTTCAGTTCATTTACTGTTGATCTAGGATTTAACTGGAAACATACTGAGGTATGTGTACAGTTAGCAGTGACCCTGAGTGGTGAATAAATGGATAAACAAAATAGACAAATGAGTGGATGGATGTAGATTGTGTTATCCCAGGCAAAGGAAATGACTGTCATGTAATATACTAAAATGGGCACACATTTTGTAGAAGCTTTTATGTGTTTCTTAAAGTCTCCAGACTAAACCTGTGCATGTGCATACATAAGGGCATTCCAGGTTGTGTGTGCATGAACTCTGACTGACTTCTTGAGTTGGAGTTAGAATAAGAAAAGACAGGACTGACTGGGCTAAGGTGAGAAGGGTGAGGGGGGTTGCATTTAATCCAGTAGATGGCAGTCTGCCCCACAGTCCGCCTCCATCTGTAATTACAGTGCATTAATGCCACCACTTTGTCTTTTGCTAAACTATACTTAATGAAACACATGCAGAGGAGAATAAAGGCGGACACGCTGAAGCTGATCCACCACCCTGAAATCTAAAACATTATAACTACAGGTTTTTATAAGCTATATGCTAAGTTCCAT